>NC_056527.1:32057671-32064049 GCF_019175285.1 Sceloporus undulatus | reverse complement strand
TTTGTAGATAAAACTTACACACACACACACACACCCACACACCATTTTTCCAGGCAAAGCATTCTCTGAAAATATATATTATATTATCACTCCTGCATTCGCGCTCACACAGTATATAATAACACCACAATTTTTCCAGGCAAAGCCTTGGATGCAGCCATTAAAAGCTTCGACTTTAAATTTAAAGATTGCTTGCTTGGTGTAATGCTTGTTCCAGATTATCATTCCAACATTTGTTTAATGACTTATCCTTGCCTATGGACATGAAATCTTTCATTAAGCTTTTAGACAACACGTATTCCTTCGTGTCAGTTTTCATTTGCCATAGGTCTAATGCTGTGTATGCCACCGTGCACTCTTGTAAGGGATTTAAAGTTATTTAATCATTTGGTACAGACCTTTGTTCATATAGATAATTTTGTGGTGTTTTTTTTGGGGGGGGGCATGCCACGAAGAAGGACCTTCCTGGTTCTAAATAAAATTGGATGGCCAAAACTTCTCTTGTCCCTGGCACTTTGCAAAATGAGTTAATCTTACAGCATTTCTTTCCAACACTTAGTAGAATTCGTTGGGGAACCAGGGTGATTGTAGTGGCCTTGAGTAATGGGCTGCACTCTGGGAGATCAGGGTTCAAATCCCAGGTCAGCCATGGAAACCACTGGGTGCCTTAGGGAAGTCACACTTTCTCAGCCTCATAGGAGGGCAAAGGAAAACCATCTCTCAACAAATTGTAAAGGAAGCCATGATCCTATGGATCTCCATAAGTCAGAAATGACTTGAAGGCAAACAACTTATTATTAAAGGGTTCCTGTTGGGAAGATGACAAATAATAAAGACAATAAACCAAACCATGGCTGTTCCCCCCTCCATTGCACAGTGGGATCTAGACAGTAGCTAGATCAGGGGTAGGAAACCTGCGGCCCGCGGGCCGGATGCGGCCCGGTGAGGCCTTGGGCCGGCCCCAGCCTGTCCTGCCGCCAATTGCCGCCGGGGCCTTTGGGGGGCAATTGTCTATAGAAGCCCAGAAACATGCATTTCATATTAACATTTTTTTTTAAAATCAGCAAATTTTTTTCGCGGTCCTCCATTTTTTTAAAAAAAGTGTCTTCCATTTGAAAATTTTGTCCTACATTTGTCCTGGTTTTTATAATTTAATTTTTAAAAATTATTAAAATTATTATTTTTTGGCTTCGGCCCCCCAGTTGTCTGAGGGACAGCAACCCGGCCCCCGGCTCAAAAAAGAGTTGCCTACCCCCCGTGAAGCTAGATATCTCTTCACTCCATTTTTTAAAGATTCATTAATACTCCACTGTACGGCTGCATCAGCAAGATTGCAACATAAGTCTTATATTACAGTGTACTCTTACCAAAGTGCAAAACAGGATGAAAAACACGTAGTCTGATGGAAATCAGTACACTGCCCTTTGTAATATTTTCCACAGTATTTTAACCTGAGGTTATTTCATCCAGAAACTAGAGCAAGCCTGATGTGTACAAATAATTAAGTTCGTCCTTATTGTTAATGTGTGCCTTCAAGGCATTTCCACCTTATGGCAGCCCTAAGGTGAGCTTCATGGGGGTTTTCTTGGTAAGTTTTCTTCAGAGGGAGTTTGCCACTGTCATCCTCTGAGGCTGAAGAGAGGGACTTGCTCAAAGCAACTCAGTGGGTTCCATGGGTTTAATCAGCTGGGATTTAAAACTCTGTCTCCCCGTGTCCTAGTCCAATCTCAAGCCCTTACACTACACTGGTTGAGTTCAAAAAACTTACAAGTCATGTGTGTAAGATCAAAAGAAATCATCAGAATATTACCAAAATAACTAAATTTGTTGTGTGGGGTCTCGTGCCTCAAATAATTTCTGACGTTGGTGGTTCAAAAGCAAATCTATTGCAAGGTTTACTTGGCAAGATTGTTCAAAGAGGGTTTTTGCCTTTGCCTCCCTCTGAGGCGGAGGAGAGTGTGACTTGCCAAGGGCATCAGTGGGTTTAAATACTGGGGCAGATTCAAATGCTGGTCGCCAGAGTCCTTACCCCACCACACAGAACCACTACACCGCACAAACATCTGGGTGTTTGAAATTCACATCTGTTATTTTTCTCCCCAGAAAAAACTATTCTCTCCTAAACTGTTTTAAATACTGTCGACTGTTTTGTAATTCAGACCCATAACTTCACAGGATGTCTGTGATACTTAAACTTAAATTGAGGCAAGAGGAATTTTACAAGTTTCTGTTTGTTTCCTGAGACTTAAGCGTTACTTGTTGCATTAAAACTGCCCATCAGTAGCATAAATTATAGTACCTTGTTTAAAATCTTTAGTGTACTGTAAGCAGTTTAGGCAAACTCATTCCCATTTGAAACAAAATACAGTGAGCGGGTCTCAAATATGCTGCTATTTTGAATTATCTTTTTCCAACTGCAAGAAAAACACATTATCCATATTACACCCAAAGGCTTGCCTCCAGATATAACCATTTGTAGCATATTAAATTGTATTTTTCTTGAGGGAAATGTTGAATATATTTATGAACCCACTCTCTGCTTACCAGTTGTTCCGAGGATATATAATAATATGACCTTAAAACTTATGTTTTCAATAACTCAAGAAACAACCATAAAAAACCACCTCAGAACTGTAATTAAAAAGAAATGCTAGCAAGATAAAGCATAAGCCACCCTACAAAATAATATTTACTTCCCATAAAAAACAGAGCATTTCCTTGGAGATCTGCCTACCCAAAGGGCCCAGCGCATCATTCCCCTCCACCTATGTAACATATTGCTATGTTCTTAAGACTCCAAAACTGAATGCACACTGTAAATAATCCAGTTTGACACAACTTTAACGGACCATGACTGAATGCTATGGATTCTGGGAATTGTAGGTTTTTGGACATTTGCCCTTCTCCTCAAAGCACTCTGGGTGAAAACAAACTACAATCCCAGAAATTCCCTAGCACTCAGCCATGGTGGTTTAAAGTGGTGTCAAACTGGATACTTCTGTAGTGTGGTGCAGCCTACAACACCGTTGCCATCTTTGACCTCTTAGCTTCTGATCCCTGATACTAGTATATGGAGCTATCCTTTACGTTTTTTACACCTCTGAGAAGACATTGGTCCAAAATACGACTGACAGAAATAATCCAGTCTGAGACTGTTTTAACTGCCCTGGCTCAGTGCTACGAAGGGAATCCTGGGAATTGTGGTTTATTGTAGCAACCAAACGTCTCTGAAGAGAAGGCCAATGTCTCAGGCAAACAGACAGTTTCCCAGATCCCGAGCACCGAGCCAGGGCTATCAAAAGGTGCACACAACTGGATTATTTCTGCAGTCTGCTTTGGACCATCATCTCCCAATGTCATCACATGAGACAGAATGAAGACTTTACGTATCAACCATATATGGGAAAGGCCCCAAGTAAACATAAATGACTTATTTTAACTAATGTGTGCTAGTGTCAGAATATTTGGCCACTTTGTTCTGCACACTGAAATCAAATAAGTGAAGGAAAGTGTTATCAGAGTGAAAACTGGGGATAGCTCCCTTACCTTTAGTGGTTTAAAAAAATAGGAGAATTTCCAGACAGGCTGAATCCGCACTGCAGAAATAATCCAGTTTTGAACCCCTGCCATGGTTCAGTGCAGTGGGATTCTGGGGAGTGTAGTTTGTTGAGCTCTGCTCTGGTGCCCTAAACAAACTACACGCCCAGAATTCCACCACACGAACCATGGCAGTTAAGTGGGGTCAAACAGGATTATTTCGCCATGCAGAATCCAGCCATACTGAGATTGCTTTTTGCCTGGTTTCAGGACTAGAAATACCTGCTGTAATTCCCTTTTCTCGCACAGTCATTAAAATACAAAAGGCCTCTGGAGTTTTCTCTCCTCATACCTATTATGCTGAGCTTGCCCTCTGGTCAAAGGTAAAGGAAGCGCACTACTGACTATTTCCACAATCCCCGTGGGAGCGTTTTGGCAAAAGAATAAATACTAAATGAACAGTTTAATCCATACCTCAATATTTATTAGACAATATTAATATCAGATTACCAGGAGAGTATTACAACAAACACCATCTTCCCTCTTCGTCCAGCTGAACAGGCTTAGAGCACCTCTTCATCCAATTTACATCTTAATTAGCAGATGTTTGTTAATTTCCCCCCAAAATAGTTGCCCCTTTTTAAAAATTACACTATGCATGGGCAGAGGACAACACTAGGTTTACACTTAACAAACCCTTTATACTCAAAAAGGATGTGGCTACCTATTCAAGGCAACGCGCAGAACAAACGTGCAAACAAGTTACTTAAGCAGTGGTCCCAACCTTCCTAATGCTCCGCGACCCTTTAATACAGTTCCTCATGTTGTGGTGACCCAACCCAGAAATTATTTTCGTGCCACTCATAAACTGTAATTAATACATAGGATGTTTTCTAATGGTCTTAGGCGGGACCCCCATGAAATGGTAATCGACCCCCAAAAGGGTCTACGACCCCACAGGTTGGGAAACACTGCCTAAAGCAACTAGCAACCTTCTTCCTCTGCCGGTTGTTCTGTTTCCCAACATTAGAAAGACTGGATGAACACATTGCCAAGGTGCAAGCCCAAGATCAATAATGTTTAACACTATCGACTCAGCTTTATGCAGACATGGAGGGGGTTTTCCAGGCAAAGCATTCTCTGAAGATGCCAGCCACAGATGCTGGCGAAACGTCAGGAAGAAACTCTTCTAGAACATGGCCACATAGCCCGAAAAACCCACAAAAAACCATCTTTTAAATTCCTTGTATATATGAAACTAACTGAAGGTTAAGGCATCCCCACCCTTGAATATCTTCTGCTGAACTGCCGGTAGTGATTGTTACTCCCATGCAAGCTTTTGTTAGCATATTCAAATGTATGTCTAGCATGAGGACAATCACAGGGACCTAAAGAGCCCGTTGCAAGAATTGCTGGTGGATACCCTATTCTGCAACAGTTTTTTCATTGTTCATACTTTGGTTTGTCTTTCTGCTTGATGTCTTGCTTACACAAATCCATTTTGGCTTTGGCTTGCTAGATAGTTACTGGGATGTCATTGGAGAGTCCCAATGGGGAGTCAGCTAGAAAGAGGGGGATATTGAATACTTAGTTCACACACATGTGAGCTTCAAGAGGGGTGGGTGAAAGTGTATTTTCTATTTGATCCAGTTTTCTCATTATTCATCCTTAGGATTGTGTACGAGTTTGTACCAGTCCTTTTAAAAAAGTTTACATCATTGTTCATTCACATTTTCATGTGTATTTCTCCTGAATGACACACTTTGGGGCGCACATTTTCCTGGCATAAACATTTTTATGAAGCCCTTTTTTTCTAATGAACTTATTTTCAGCAAGTTAATTTCTATATACTATTGTATTTGTCTGTATTATGGCATGCACTTTTTGTGCACATGGTTCCATAACACAAGAGTTTTTTCTGTGCTCATAAACTCATAAAATTGAGAAATCTCTTTAAATGTGTGAGCAGTGTTCCCTTAATGGTTTGGGTGAAAGTTAAAACATTTTGTAATTCATTGTAATACACCCAGCCTGATCCAATTTATATGAACTCAGCAGTGTAGTGTAGTGTCATAGTGAGAGTGGGATTGAAGAGACTTGTGTTGAAATCCCACACTCAGATCACAAAGCTGACGGGCTGCATCTGCACTGCAGAAATAATCCAGTTTCACACTATGTTAACCATCATGGCTCACTTCTATAGAATTCTGGGAATTGTAGTTTTGTGAGACATTTAGCCTTCTCTGCCAGAAAGGTCTGGTGCCAAAACAAACTATGGCGCGTTACAGACCGCCTAAAAGCAGTGGTCTGCCGGTGCTGCCGGTTGCTGTGTCCAGGAACCGCAGCGGCCAAACCGCGCGGTTCCCGGACGCGGCAAAAAGAAGCCCAAAAATGGTGCTTCTTTTTGCGCCCTAGTCGCGCACTCACAGCATCACATCTGGGGCGTGATGTGCAGACGCTATGCGTCCACTACGTCAAGATAGCGGCGCCCGTGTGGAAGGGTGCCGCCATTTTGTATGGACCCAGAACGTACTAGGGTTAGAGGCGTCAGGAAGTGACGCCCCTTCCTAACCCTAGTACGTCCTGGGGATGTACTATACACCCATCCGGAATGGGCCTATAATTCCCAGAATTCCATATCATGAAGCCATGGCAGTTAAAGCTGTGCCAAACTGGACTATTTCTGCAGTGAGAATGCAGCCCTTAAGACAGTGCTACCTTCAACACTATCCTTTTCAAAGACTTGTTAGGGAAAAGAGACAATATTAAAACCACACTTAAAAGTGCATTTTGCAACATATCTATCCATGGCCTCAGAAGGGTAGAAAAGAATACAACATG
>NC_056527.1:32005284-32057661 GCF_019175285.1 Sceloporus undulatus | reverse complement strand
GTCTGGTACCATACATCTGCTTTGATTTTTAGTTCATTACAAAACATTACATAAGAAATCCTATTAAAAACAATAAATAGATAAAATAACACATACCCATATTTGGATTTTGGAGCATTTTGGATTTTCAAGTTAGGGATACTCAACCTACCGGTATATACTAAAATTTCTGAACAGGAAGATTTTCCTAAATTCCTATGAAAGTAAATATGGAACAAATTAAGCATTTAATAAATTAACAAAATGTAAAATATAAAATGATATATTTAGCATACATTATTATTATTATGATTATTAAGAAATTATTTTGCTACCATATATTGTTCTAACAGCCTCAACAGACCATCCATAAAGGCAACATCAGGGCAGAGTGGGGGCATGGTGTCTGCACGATGCACACCTGGGCTCTACCTCCATGTCAGCGTGACACTGCATGCCCCACCACATGGCGGGTAGTGTCATGGCACTCTTCTGGCACTGCGTCCAGATGACACAGTGCCAAAGGAGCACTGAAAAGCCTTGGAGCCAGCAGCTATGGTCCCCTTTCCACGGTGCAAAAATAGGCCACTTTTTCTGGCTCCTTTTTGCACCATGGAAAGGCCAGATCGGGGGTGCGGCATGTAATTACCATGGCTCCGATCTGTCTCTGAAAGGGATGATCTGTTCAGCCCCTAAGTTTTTATTTTGAAGCTGGGGTCGGTATATTTCTGCTGATGTTGATTCCACCCAAAATTGTGTGCGACCTTGATTCAACAACTCTGACCACTACAGTGGAGCAGTTTGTGACAGGATTGCACCAAAGAGCTAGAGTGCCAGTTTTCCCCTTGAACTGATGCCGGGCCCTCCATTCTTGTACACATCAAGAAGCAAGAAATGGTTTGTGAAGATTACAACAGCAGCAATAAAAGTTTCACAAATGTTAAGGGTAGGAACCTTTGTAAGGCTGCCCTAAAATGATAGGATCTATACTGCTGTTCTAGTAAAGTCTTTGAAATGTAGTTTTGGTCTCTGGAACAGAAACTGCTGAGGCTGCATCCACACTGCAGAAATTATCCAGTTTGAAACTATTCCTCTCTGGGGCCACAACAATCTGCAATTCCATAGCTTTGACCCTGGGCAGCTAAAACGGTGTCAAACTGGATTATTTCTGCAGTGTGGACGCAGTCTTCTCTAAAACAGTAACAGTCCATATATAACCATAAAGTAGAAGGACAGGCTAGATCTTGATTGTGGGAATAGTTGGATAATCATTATGCATAATTAGTTGTCAGATGATTAATTTTATTCTTGGTTATGTCAGAGTACTTTATTAAAGATGGAAGATGAATGAAGCAGAGCTTTGAAATAGGTGATTTGGAGATTACCAGAATTGCCTAGCCTTCCTAGCTACTGCCTCTGCTGACTGGGGAATTCAGGTAATTTTGGTCCCAAAAGTAGTTGGAATGAAGCATATATAGATAACGGGTTAGTATTTATGGCAGCAATCCTAATGTAATGACAGAATAGGTTAAATGTCTCATAAAACTATAAATCCTAGAATTCTGTAGCATTGAGCCATGGCAGTGAAAGCGGTGTCAAAGTGCAATATTTGTACAGTGCAGATTACAGTAAGTGAGCTTTGGGAGAGGAAGAATCACAGGGTTGGAAGGTATCCAGGGATAGCCGTGTTGGCCATATAGCAAAATACAATAATATCCAAAATCCACAAAACAGTGAAATCTTCAATAGGCCAGCCAAAATGCACAATATACATGTTGCAAGCTTTTGAAGCTCCAGTGGCTTCTTCGTCAGGCAAAGGTGTTAAATCATACAGGAGAAAGAAAAAGAAAATGACTATGTTAGTCATAGGCCTGCATTTTTTCAAGATGTTGTGGTTGTTGTCCCCAGTTCAGATGGTATGGAGGGGTATTCATTCAGGCAGGCTTCTCCTCCTTCTGGCCATGTGGGTACTGAGAAGTGGCAGTGAAAGGTGTCCAGCAGAGGTAGTTCAAAATGTATTTCAGGCTTTGAAAAATAAGTGGGGGAAACCTGCACAAAAGCTGGTGAGCTAACCAACAGCAGTTACAGGGGTTGGGGGGTGGGGTGCACATGGACATCTAGGGAAGGCCACGGTGACAGAATTTGGCTCCCAAAGCCTGAGTTTTTTCACCCCTACTCTGAGCCTAGCCAACACCTCTAGGGAGAAAGGAACGTTGGGTACTTACCGTGACACGTTCATTTCCTGCAGAGAAGGGTCCTGGCATCCTGTAATCTGGGTTTAGCTCCTCCTATTTGCTCCTGTAGGCAGGGACAATAAAAGACCGGCCCCTATATAGGGAGGAGCTAGCCCCCCTGAGCCTCAGTCAATAACAAGCCAAGCGACTAGTAAGGTAATCAAGGAACTGAACTTCAGTAACCTCAGCTAAGGGTTAACTAGAACACCTTAGAAAAACTAGTCCAAGAACAACAAGAACTCAGAATACCAATCCAGCAACAACAAGAAGAACAAGGCAGGTCCACCAAGAGCCAGGCAGGGTCGGAGGCCGCAGGCAGCACCCGGGTGGGCAGGATGCCAGGACCCTTCTCTGCAGGAAATGAACGTGTCACGGTAAGTACCCAACGTTCCTTTTCCCAGCAGAGAGGGTCCTGTCCTCCTGTAATCTGGGATTTACAAAAGCCCTCTTGAACTGGGAGGGAGGTGCTGCTAGGAGACTGTGGCCCCCGACCCAATCTGTTGGAGGATCCTCCTTTTAAATGACGCCTCTGCGGACTGAGACACGTCCAGTTTGTAATGTCTTATGAAGGTCGAAGGCGACTTCCATGTGGCCACCCTGCAAATATCTGACAGGGAGGCGCTAGTGGTCAAGGCCGCAGGGGTAGATGCACTCCTGGTTGAGTGCACCATCAATCCCTCGGGTGGAGTGAGGTCAAGAGTTCAGTAGCTCTTTTGAATTCAAGACCTGATTCACTTACTCAGAGTCGAGACTGGTACCTTGCACCCCAAAGAGCCCAGGTGAAAGGGAAGAAACATCTCAGATGACCTAAGGTTGAAGACCTCTTGATGTAGATTTTGAGGGCTCTGCACACATCCAATGTGTGCCAGGTCTTTTCCAAGTCCTTCTTAGGATCGGGGCAGAATGAAGGCAGGAGAATGTCCTGTGACACCTGAAAGGCTGAGTTGACCCCAGGCACAAAGGTAGGGTCTGGACGAAGGCACACTGAGACAGGCCTAAATATAAACAAGTCTTTACGTACCGACAGGGCCCCAGCTCTGACACCCATCTGGCGGAGGGAATGGCCGTGAGAAAGATGACCTTGAGGGAGAGGTGTTCGAGGAAGGCCTCCCAAAGGGACTTGATCGGCCCAACCGTCAGAGCCTCTAAGACTGTGTTCACATCCCAAGATGGAAAACGATGTCTGGTGGGCAGGCCCTGTTGGAAAACTCCCCTCAACAGCCTCTTAATGTGAGGATGGCTGCCATTCTAGCTGCTCTCGTATGGAGCAGAAACGACGTGATGGCAGACACCTGCCTTATAACCATGTAGGTCAAGTCCCTTCTTAATGTCATCTTGGATGGACTATAGCAGGTCAGCCACTGAAAACCTGAAGCAGTTGATGAGAACTTGCCCAAGCAGTGGATTATGTGATCAATCAGAATAGAATCTGATCTAATCTGGACCTATGGCAGCTTCCAGCCTACCACTGATCACCTTGTCAACTGTTTATAGCAATGAAGGTGATATTAAGGTGATTTCATTTGTAGTAATTAAGACTTACCATTCTGAAAGAGGAATGTTAATGTCTGACTTCTAATTAAAATTTCAAAACAATGTGCAGTTCTTTACTGGAACATCTGTGAACCTGTGTAAAATAAGACTAATCCCATGGTTAGGCACAGAAGACATTGGATTAACCTTTATCTCGCAGACATCGGTGAGTCCATGGAGAAGCATAGATGCACTCTGTGTTAACAGGGCATGTAGTCAGAATTAAGTCTGATTTCATCTGAGGATGAACTAGTCTAGAGCCTTCAAAAATCACCCCAACTCCATGTAGCAGGCTATCCTCAACCTGTATGAAGGCTGAGGGGTCTCTCGGCTAAATGAACTGCTGATTAAGGAGACATGAAATGGGAACAGGGGGCTTGGCAAGGATAGCCCTCTGGTATCTAATTTTGAGGAGAGAGTTTTCTCCACAAAAGGGATCTGTCAAAGGAACACAAACCTAAATTTAAAATAGTATAGTGGGCCCTCAATATGTACTGGAGTTGGATTTAGGACTTTGCATGGATACCAAATCCATGGAAGCTCAAGGCACATAAAATATAATCACATAGTAAAATGGAGTCTCCTATATAAATAGTAAAACCATAGTTTGCTGTGTCGTATTTTTGTTTGTTTTTTGGAATATATATATATATATATATATATACACACACATACATGCATACATATTTACAAGCTGTGGGCATATAGGTGGCTGGTGTAAGTCTCTATATGGAGCTGTATGGTATATTAAATCTGAGCATTTTTGCTAGCAGAAAACAAGGCATAGGCACTAGGAAATCCGTTTTTCCAGCCCCAAAGGTAGTAAACCAATGGTGTTGTTTGGACCAGACCCTACCATGAAAACCCAATCAGGGATAAGACACTCACCCACACAGCAGCTAACCTTATGACCATAAAACCATAGAATCATGGAGTTGGATGAGACCACAAGGACCATCAAGTCCAACCCCTTGCCATGCAGGAAATCACAATCAAAGCATGCCCAACAATATGCAAAGGAATTTGTAGCTTCCTGAGACCACTAAAAGAAAAAGATTGGCAGCCTGACCCTTCATGGCCTTGAGCCCAATTAATCATATGCAAGACAGACCTTGTTACAATAGGCCTATCCAGGGCAGGGAGCAGTAGAATGGCAAGCCCATCAGCAGGCATTCTTATTTAAAATGTAACTATCTAGACAAGGTAAGAGGCAATTGTGGTCTTTGTGGCAGAGTCCTCAGGGCTCTGCAGGATGTCTGAATAGGATTTGAAGCAACCTCTTAGCAGAAAAAACTGACTATATTGTTTTAAAACACTCATGGAGGAAGGGGGGGTTTCTCCCCCCATGGAGTCTGTTTGTTTTTGATAAAGAGTTTTTCTTAACCCCCTGTATTAGTGAGAACCATCTCATGGAAGAAACTGTGTTGTTTTTTGTTTCTTTAGTTTCTTCCCTTTAACAGACATCTCTCCAAGAAAGATGGGAAGGCAAGGGGAGCCACATCTTTTGAGGCTAGATGACTGAGGTTCACTGTGTTTTATAACAGGAACATAATCCTTTTGCCACTAAAATGGAGTTTGGTTGGTCACCTTAATCCAATATATCTCTCACCTCATATGAGATGTTTTTACCAAAGATCCTCAATGCATGTAAGCATTAGAGGTTGCTGAGTGACCAGAGACCTTCCCCTTGCTTGAGTCACCCTGTTTATAAGCATTTAAATGAATCTGTATTGTTAAAGCTTATGCTCTTAATGAGAAGTGCTATGGCTGACAACAGTTTGTACAAAGGAGGTAGAACCATGTGCTCATCCTATGTCTTTGGCTGTTCTACCTAAGGCAAAAAAGGCTCTGGACCTAATGGAGACAGTGATGGAGGCCCATGAGGAGGCAAGAAGGGTCATCAAGTGGCTTTATGGCTAGCCCCTCCCTTGAAGAATTAGTTTACAGGCATCTTCTCTGGCCTGGAAAAAGGAGAGGGGGGTGAGCAGAAACAGCACAACTCAAACCTCATGTGCTAACAGTAATAAAATGAACACCAGAAAGGTTAACCAGTATCTCTTGTAAATCTGAGCCCCCAGCCCTGTTGCTGTGGGGGCTCTCCCCTCCATGCTTTGGCCCATCAAGGGAGGCTGCCTGGGCAGTAGCTTCTTCCAGGCACTGAGGAAACTGCTCCTGGGTTAGCAGTGACTGAAGACCATTGCTAATCATGGGTAGATAGCTGCATATGGCCTGTAGTGTAGCCCTGATACTCACAGGGCACTTTGTTTTATTTATGTTTAAAACAGCCCCAACTTCAAGCTGGGGTTTAGAAGCTTAGGCCTTTCAATCTCAGGCAGGCTTTATAGTAACCTGGCTGCATTATAGAAGCTAGCTTGGTCCTCAACTCCCTCCCACTTGCATAGGTAGCTGGGAAGGGCAGAGGGACTGCTGTGGGACATGGCTCTACATTTACCTGAGGTAAGTCTGTGACCTGAGAAAGGATAATCTCTGATGGAAAGGAGAGGCCAAGCACTCAAGCTGCTCTCTCAAGAGTGACACGCTTTGGGGCAGCCAAACAATTGGGGGTGAAGGGAACTCTCCACCCATGATATCCACAAATGGTTTACCCCTTTTTGTTGTTGTAATTTTTGGGGAGGGAACACAGGAGGATTTGTATCCATGTGGTCTCTCCAAGAATCTTTGGGTTGGAAGAGATCCCAAGGGCCATCCAGCCCAACCCCCTTCTGCCATGCAGGAACTCTCAATCAAAGCATACCCGATAGATGGCCCTCCAGCCTCTGTTTAGAAGTGGGTGGCAGAGGCCATGCTCTCTCTGGGGAGGACATGAAGCCACTTCGTGCTTTGTTGTGGGATGCTCTGTGGCAGCCAAAAAAGGACCATTTTAGAGTTGGAAGCTTCAGCTCCTGCTGGGCCAATTCGAGCTTCTTTTACAGCCATGTGTCTGTGCAACACAGAGGAGGAATCATATGCCTCCTTACACACCATCTCATTATAAGAATTCAAAAGGAATGTGCAGGAGCCCTGGCAACACCACCATGTGTTTCCCAGACTGCAAAAGGATCCCCCACACCTGTTAGGGTCCTGGGTGCCATTGGGGCCAGAGATGGGAAGGAAGGGAGAGACCAAGGGTTAATGCCCCCATCTGCCCTCCTGGCAGAGTCCCAAACCTTATGCTAGGCATAGTGCCTGCAATGGCCATGGCAGAGGCCTCATGGCAATGCCTGCCCTGAGCGAGGGCATTAGATCTGGCAAAGGTTCTTTGGTGGCTAGAGAGAGAGGGCCCCTGGTACTCACCGTTCTCCTGTGACTTCTGGCTGGCTTGCCTCTCTGACCTTGGCCATTTCAGGCTGTGCAGACGTGATGCAGAGAAATCCTTGCCATGGCTTTTGGCTGGCCTGTCCTCTGAACTCTGGCTGGGCAGAGATGCTGAGGAGGGAAGTTTCCATGACTTCTGGCCAGTTTCCTCACAGATCCCTGGCCTTAAACAGGCTGGGCAGAGGTGATGTGGAGAAATCCTTGCCATGGCTTTTGGCTGGCCTGTCCTCTGAACTCTGGCTGGGCAGAGATGCTGAGGAAGGAAGTTTCCATGACTTCTGGCCAGTTTCCTCACTGATCCCTGGCCTTAACAGGCTGGGCAGAGGTGATGTGGAGAAACAGAGACATGGAGGGGATACCCCTCACCATCTCTTCCCACGGCTCCCATGTGCTGCAATGCTGTTTGCAGAAATCTCCTGTGCTCCCACCATGAAAGGGGGCAGCATTGGAGGAGAGGGAGAGTCATTGGCAAAGCCAAGATCTTTCTCCAATCCTGGGAGCCCTTGCCATTTTAAGTCTTCTTCATGCTTCCAAGGCTGTAGTAAAGAAGCTGCAGAGCAACAGCAAACACATCCCAAAGGGTCTCCCTCTGAAGCCAGCTCCCTCTGTTGAGCTGGCAGACCCTGAGCTAGGGAAGCCTGGGTTAAGGATGGCCCTTCACCCATGCTCTCAGGGTCCTCTGCCATAGCCACCACCAAAGAAGGGGGGAAAGGCAGGGAGAGGAGAAGAAGGGAAGACCAAGAAAACTCTCAAACCGCTTTCGCAGAAAGGAAAAACTTCGCTGGCTCGAAGAGAACATCCTGCTAGGAGCATAGGCAGGAACAAGACTGAGGCTCAGGGGGGCTAGCTCCTCCCTATATAGGGGCCGGTCTTTTGTTTATTGTCCCTGCCTACAGGAGCAAATAGGAGGAGCTAAACCCAGATTACAGGAGGCCAGGACCCTCTCTGCTGGGAAAACAGCTGAATTGGGCAGTTGTCTTTCTGTTGTGGTTCTGGGCTTCTTGAACCAATTTGTCTGATGGTTGTGAGAACCAGGCTGCTAATCTAGTGGACCTTTAATGTGACACAACCAGGCTGCTCATATGTTCTTATTTCCTTCCCTCATGCTGCATTATTCATCATATTTAACACTATTAAAGATTTTCTACTTTCTTTCTCTTGCAGGCATAGAATTGGTGCTTCACGAGAACTGAAAGTAAAGCGGCTTCCAAATTGCCACCTTATTAAAGGAATCGGTAGGTCTTTTGCATGTCATGTTTGAACGATTGTCCTCTGAAAGTTATTGATGTTAGCATTGTTTCGCAATGCGTGATGTACCACGCTGACGTTTGGCACCAGGATCACCACCTCACAAGCAACAGGCAGCTGTGTGCAAACTGAAGAAATGCCTCTCCCCTTCCTGAAATTGACAAAAGAGACTCTAGCCAGATGTCTCTTCACAAGGCTTTTATTCTTCTAAGTTCCACTATATACAGCAATCTCATACAACTTAACAACACCATCCACCAACAACGTGACTAGAGGCACCTCCCTTATATAGTAAGGGCTCCATGTGGCCTTTTGGCCCTGCCTCTTCCTCTTGTGTCACACTGATCTCTGTCCCCCATCTAGGGTGACTTCGCACATTTACTGCCTTTTGCAGCAGTTTACTGCACTTGGTGACGACCATCTGAGGTCACTTCCCATGACTCAGCACTGGTGGAAAATGCTTTGTCATGGCTGGCAGTGACCCTTTTTTGCCCAGTCATCTTCATCCCACATTGTACATTTTCATCTGCATTATATCCCAACAATTGAATCATCTTTGCACAATATCTAAAATAATCTCCTGCTTTATTAATGTAAAAGCTGTTAAGTTTCTCTGTGTTTATTTTTAGCAGTCTCTAGGAACCTATGCCTTTCTTCCACAGGTGGGGATGATTTTGTTTGATAGATTATATATACTGTATATACTATAAATCTAGAAGTTTTAGTGAAAAAATTGACACAAGAAATCTGGATCAACTTATCCATGGGTCATGTAGGTACTGTACTTTAACATTTATATAAAAAAGAAGTAACTATCCCTTTCTCTGAGTAGAGTGCTAAGAGACAAAAGTTTAGTCTGTCCCAGGAGAACTTAAAAGAAGCATCGACTCCTTCTACTCTGTCCACTGTGGCACAACTTCTGACCTTTTTGAATACTTGGGTGGGGAAATGGTGGTAGTTTCCACCTCCTCCATCCAGCTGTTAGGACAAGCACAAACATTTATGCCTGTTGGAATTAAAGTTCATTGGCATAGTTTCCTTTATATTCTTTGTTGCATGCCTCTAGGTTTTACCCTCCAGCTATCCATGGATCATATCAAAATGTATAACTTTGGCCCCAAAACCTGTCCTTGACTTATACATGAGGTCAAGTTATAGTCAAGTGTAAACAGTATTTATACAACAGGGCCAGTGATCGTGTGTTTCTTTGTTTCTTCTCCCCATTAATTCTGACAAGCTCAGTGCCTAGGAGGGCTTAAATTTGAGTGTCTCAATCCTTCTCCTGCTTCCCATTTTAAGATATTAAATGAACTAGCAGAAGTAATTTCAGAACCACTGACAATAATCTTTGAGAATTCTTGGAGAACAGGAGAAATTCTCACAGATTGGAGGAGGGCAAATGTTGTCCCCATTTCAAAAAGGATAAAAGAAGAAGACCCAAATAATTATTGCCCAGTTAGCCTGACATCAATATACCCAGAAAGATTCTAGAGCAGACCATTAAACAGATGGCATGTAATTACTTAGAAAACAATGTGGCCATCACTAAGAATCAACATGGGTTTCTCAAAAACAAGTCATGCCAGACTAATCTGATCTCTTTTTTAAAAAAGAATCACAGGCTTGATGAAGGCAATGCTGTTGATGTAGCTTATTTTGATTTTAGTAAGGCTTTTGACAAAGTTCCCCATGATATTCTTGCAAAGAAGCTAATAAAATGTAGCCTAGACAGTGCTACTGTTAGATGGGCTTGTAATTGACTGACTGACCAAACCCAAAAGGTGCTCACCAATGGCTTCTCTTTATCCTTGAGAGAGGTGACTAGTGGAGTGCCACAGAGATCTGTACTGGGCCCTGTGCTAGTCAACATCTTTATCAGTGTCTTGGATGAAGGAATAAAGAGCATGCTGATTAAATTTGCAGATGATACTAAACTTGGAGGGGTTGCTAATTCCCCAGAGGATTAAAAACCAAAATGACATTGACATATTAGAGGGCTGGGATAAAGCTAACAAGATGAATTTCAACAGAGAGAAATGTAAGGTAGGCAGAAAAAATGAAATGCACAGATGTAGGATAGGAGACACTGGGATAGACAACAGTTTATGTGAAAGGGATCTAGGAGTCTTAGCACAAGCTGAATGTGAGTCAGCAGTGTGATGCAGCAGCCAAGAAAGCCAATGCAATTCTTAGTTGCATCAACAGGAGAATAATATCTAGATCAGGGGAAGTGATTGTACCAATGTATTCTGCTTTGGTCAGGACTTACCTGGAATACTGTGCCCAGTTCTGGGCACCTCAATTCAAGAAGAATATTGAAAAGCTGGAGTGTGTCCAGAGAAGGGCGACCAAAATGGTGAAAGGTCTGGAAGCCATGCCCTATGAAGAGTGGCTTAGGGAGCTGGGAATGTTTAGCCTGTTGAAAAGAAGATGAAGAGAGGACAGGATAGCCATGTTTAAACATTTGAAGAGATGTTGTATCGAAGATGGAACAGGCTTGTTTTCCATGACTCCAGAGACTAGTACAAGGAGCAATGGATTCAAACTACAGGAAAAGAGATTCCACCTAAATTTCAGGAGGAACTTCCTGACAGTCAGAGTTGTTCGACAGTGGAATATGCTGCCTCAAAGTGTGGATCTCATCCTTTTGAGGTTTTTAAACAGAGGCTGAATAGCCATCTGTCAAGGGTACTTTGATTGGTATTCCTGCTTGGCAGGGGGTTGGACTGGGTGGCCATTGTGGTCTCTTCCAACTCTATGATTTCAACCAGAGGCAGTTTGATATCTGTTTCTTGGATATCAATCACTTTGTCTCCCCATTATTTTTGACTGTACTGCAGTAGTTCTCAAACTGTGGGATGGATCCACGCAGGGTGGTGGCAAACCTTGTGGGGGTGCAATAGTTGCTCAAGGAAGGCATACGAAATCTCCTTCAGTGTTATCTTCCTTATCTCAAGGAGAAGGAAGAGAAGGACAGCAACACTGAAGGAGACTTCTACAGCCACGGCACCCACCTCTGGGTGGCAGGGAGGAAGAGCAATGGAGAAGGCTTATAGACCAGTAGCGGAGGTGACGAAGGTGTGGTGGTGGCGGCGGCAGCAGTCTGGGAGCAAGCCTGAAGCTTTGTGGTGCCAAGGCAGGAAAAGGAAGTATGGCCCAGGGCTTTGGCAGAAAAGGAAACGGAGAAGAAGTATTGAATTTAAGTACAGAATTTATTTGACTTGGGCTGCATCCACACTACAGAATTAATGCAGTTTATCAACACTTTAACTATCATGGTGCTATCCTACAGAATCCTGGGATTTGTAGTTTGGTGGGGCACCAGAGCTCTCTGACAGAGAAGACTAAAAGTCGTCACAAAACTATAATTCCCAGAATTCCATAGCACTGAACCATAGCAGTTAAAGGGCTGTCAAACTGGATTATTTCTGCAGTGAGTATGCAGCCTAAAACTCTTCTAATTTGAACAATGTTATTTCCTTATAAAATGTTAAAATATGAATATCCATAAATGTGTGAACAAAAATGTGCACACTAAACTATCTTTTTATTCATATACTACATCCAGTGGGGTGTGACATCCACATGTAGATATAAAAGAGGTTGCACGGGTGAGAAAAGTGAGAGAATCACTGCTGTACTCTATTTGCTTTCTTGTCAGATGAAGAGATCTGGAGAATTCAAAAGTTTGCACAGAATTTTGCGACCTTTGAACTAGGGGCCCAAACAGACAGGTCAGAATAAAGCTGCTTTGGGTCTCTTTGGAGGTATGCTCTTTAAATGTTACATGCGTCCTAAGAGGTTGGAAGCCACGCCAAAGCCATGCTCCAGCCCTAAGAACTTCTGGCTTCTTAAGATGCGTGTGTCATATAAAGAACATACCTCCAAAGAGACACGAAGCAGCTTTATTTTGGCCTGTCTGTTTGGGCCCTAGCTTATTAAAAGGCAAAATCCTTAGAAGGATTTTAAAGATGTTACATCTGTTTCTTTGCAGCCCAGAATTATTACAATAAGTCTTAATGTGTCCAATGGGGTTTCATCACAGACAGGTTTGCATAGGACTGCAGATTTTTAGAGCTTTTAAACTGTTTCTAAGCTTTTAAAAGCATTTTCTAAAAAAGAAATGAAAAGGTAAAAGGTAAAATAAGTTTATTATTAAAAGCTAAAAGCTGTCACAATTTGATACTGGTCCAGCCAGTAGATACAAAAGCAATATAAAAGGATCAAGACACAGAATTTCTGGGGGGAAATACAAATAAACAAAGTAATAATAATAAAATAATCCCATCAATAAGATACAGGAATGTAACAATAGTGATAAAATCATATGGCAAATGAGACTTCTAATCCTCACTCCCATCTTGAGAACTAAGTCTAATCTTACTAGCAGCTAAAGCAAATTTTGCCACCATGAATACATCATTACCAGCCAAAAGCATACAGATCTGCTGGGAACAAGACCTGTCAGAAAGAGAGTGTAAAATATAATCAAGGAACTTTTGTCTAGGAGCTGTATAAAGAGGGCAATGTAAAAGATAATGTTCAATATTTTCCATTACCCCAGTTTTACAAATACACAATCTTAGGTGGAAAGGGGTGTTATTATATCTGCCTGTCAAATAGGCAGAAGGCATACATTGAAAACATAAAGTTGTAAATGCTTTTCTAAGAGGGGCCAGAGTAAGACTAAAAAAATAATTCTCTAATCCAAACGATGTTTTATATAATGGAAACCAAAAGGAGAAAGAAGAGTTTGAGAGTAATTGTAAGTCAGCCCATTTAGCAACAAGATGGATTTTTCCTTTAATCAGTTGCTTAACTCTGTTGGCGGTATAATTTGGTAGTGAGTCAACATTAATCTCATAGCTCTGCAGTATCGTTCTGACAATATATACCCATGAACTTGAGGAGTTAGAAGATAGTTGCTATAAAAAGCATTTTAGGGGAAGCTCTGATATGCCTATTATGGCTAGGGTTTTTGTGGAACAAACTCCACTCCACCAGAAACTTATTCTGAGTAGATAGCTATGTGTGTGACACCCAGTGTCTGATAGTGGTTTGAGTGTTGGACTCTGGGTGACCAGAGTTTGACTCAGCCATGGATACACACTAGGTGACTTTGGAGCAAGTCACACTCTCTCAGCCTCAGAGGAAGATAAGGATAAACTCCCTCTGAAAAAATTGTGCCAAGAAAACCCTGTCACCCACTCAATCATGGAAATTCACTGTGTGGCTTTTGATAAATCACACTGCCTCAATCTCAGAGGAAGGCAATGGCAAACATCCTAACAAATTTTGCTAAGAGGCCCCCTTCCTGATCCCCTGATAATATTTCAAGAAATTTACAATACTGAAGACCCTAAAAAAATTAGACACATAATTCATTACAGAAAGGTATTTGTGATATCACAGTCAGTAGAAATGGATTGTCAGAGTTGCAAGTGATTTTCCCCCATCATGAGAATGGACAGCTATTGGGTACAGTAGTTGCAGGTTTGACCCGAAGTAACTGTTCTTTTCCACAAATACACCTGTGTGCTTGTATTTGAAATTTTGCAGACACATGTGTATGCAGATGTATGCTTTCCTCCACTTTACATTTTTGCCAGTATCCACACTGGGGTTTAGTTAGTCACACAAAATATTTATTGACTTTGAAGTACAGTAACATTTGTACTTCTCTCCAAGCTCTTCTTTTTAATTTTACAACAATTCAGTGGAGTAAGTTAGGCAGAAAGATAATGATTGGCCAACATGCTTCATGGGCATGGACATTTGAATCTATTTCTCTTGAGTTCCAGGCTGAACACTACGAGTATGGAAATATTATTGTGTTACTGTACAACATCATTTTCTAAAATGATTGCCTTGGACTCTGTGTAAGGAGAAAGGCAGGATATAAATAAATACATAAATAAATATTGTCCCTCTCACCAATAACAAAACAGTGAACTATTCTTAAGGACTTTGATCTCAGTGAATTGCTGTTCCACAGTCATACAGATTGATAGTATGTGCTTTGTTTTCTGGCATAGAAGGGAACTCTGGTTGTTCCTTTGAATAGCAATATAAAAAGACATCTCAACTTTTAGTTAAAACAGAGTTAGAAATGATACTTTGGGGTGAGTATAACTCTCAGAATTTCTGGCTACGTTGGCTGGGCTGTTCTAGGGCTATGGTTCCAAAAGCTAATGTTTCCAAGGTCTGATGATAAGTCAGAGCATTGACCAACTGGTCTTTCTGAGCCAAAATTGATCTTTGTTCAACCCTTATATCTTATCCTGGCTGCCTCTGAATTCTTCTCCATTGTAAACTTTCACCACCAAGAAAAGAATTAGCTTTTACTGGTGTGCATAGCTCCTTCTGTCTGAGTGCATTTAAGATAACCCCTGCAAGAAATTCTTTGGTGCTATCCTGGGAAGAGATTTACTAGCCCTTCAAGTTTTAATTGTCCCTGAAGTAAGAGCCATGTACTCCTCACCCCAAAAATGTCTGTAATTAATTATGGGAATCTGGTTTTTCTGCTGGTTTTTGAGTATTTTATATCCCATTGTGTATGATCATTTAAATCTCCCACCTACAGCTATAAGTATTAAAAGCATCTCAGTGGCCATGACTATGAAATATATATGAATTTTTATTTGGGAAACAGAAGTAACACTATATTCTCTGTATGGAAACTGAACATTTTATGGAATCTTTGGGATTTCTCAGTGAAGGTTGAGATCCTGCATTGGGAGATGAGGTGTAAAGTCAGACAGAACAATACATTGTCCCTTCTCTCATTCTGTCCCAAACCCACTTTTCTCATGCTGGGCACCCACAATGCTACCATTTGTTGGTTGGTGAAGAGTAAGGGTCAGCGGAGAAGCATCCAACTGTGTGCATGCAGCTGGACACACAGTGATGAAGTCACCCTAAAGGACTATTGGAGAATCCCTGAGAAATCCTAGAGAATGCTTTTGTTAATGTATATCCATATTTAGACACATAGTTTCTGTTCGTCTGCTGGCTCCTGTTTTCCTCTGTCCACTAAATGGCTCTGGTACCTTATGGCAGAGCTGCAAAAAAATCAAGTTGGTTAATTTGGAGAGTGGAGGGCAATCTGGTGTAGAGCTCAGGGGGAGGGTTATAAAGTACTTTATTGGAATACAGTTCCCAGAATCCTCCAACCAGCACCTGAGTATTCTGGGAACTGTAGTCCAAAAGTCACTTTGCCAAACTCACATTTCGATGACACCGAGTAAGCCGTACCAATGATCTGCCTTGATGCAGAACAACTTCCTCTTTTAAGAAATGATCTTGTATTTCATTGTACTGACATCTCTCCTGGATGCTTTTAATCAAGATTTTTTTTTCCTTTGCAGAGTTTGGTTCAGAAGATATTGACATTCTTCCTAATGGCCTGGCTTTCATTAGTTCTGTAAGTTTTTCTCTCACGTGTGGAAAGTTATTGGGTACTGGAGCAATGGTTACAAATTGCAGGCCAGATCCTGTTTCAAAACAGGGATAGCTATATTGTTGTTGTGTGCCTTCAAGTAATTTCCAACCTATGGTGACCATAGCACACGGTTTCTTAGCATGATTTGTTCAGAAGGGGGTTGCCTTTGTCCTCTTCTGAGGCTGAGAAAGTGTGACTTGCCCAAGGTCACCCAGGGGTTTCTATGGCTGAGCGAGTATTCAAGCCCTGGTCTCTGGATTCATAGTCCAACATTCAAACCAAAACACCACACTGTTTCCTGTTGTGATAGTGGGGTGTTTATTTCTCAAACTGTATGGATAGAAGGAAGGAAAGGCTTAGCGGCCCAGAGGACTCTTGGGACCTTGCATACCTCCAGTAGAAAGCAATAACTGTTCTTGAATGTCTATGAAATGTGAGCAGGTCATGACAGAAATTCCGTTAAGGTTGGACTACCTATTGATGCATCAGAATAATGGTATCAAGAACCATGTCCACAAACCACTGGCAAGTTGTCAATGTTCTGAACTGTTGTTCAACAAAGTTTCTGCTTTGTTCTGTTTTCAAGGGCTTAAAATACCCTGGGTTGCAAAGTTTTGCCCCTGATAAAAGAGGAGAGATATTACTAATGGATTTAAATGAAGAAAACCCTCGTCCAGTTGAGCTAAGAATCAGCCGTGGCTTTGATCTGGCATCTTTTAATCCTCATGGGATCAGCCTATACATTGATGAGGGTAAGTTGACTTGTTTATAAGGAGGGACTATAGAAGAGACAGTTGCAACAGGACACCAGGTAACACCCATTTTCCAGCTGTTTCTAGTTTCCACCTGGAGCCAGTTCATGGCCAAAGGTCTTTTAAAAACACATTCATAAGAGTGGTGATATTTTCACATTTTTATCTGCAGGTTGCAGCTCATTTTTCTCTGTTCCTTTAAAACTATTTATTAAACTGTAGGTATAGTGCTTTGAAAAGTTACTTTGGGGACTACAACAAGTAGGCTCACCCAGCCAGTGACTCGGGATTATGAACGTGGTAGTAAAAAATGTTCATGGGCTGCAGAGATAAGTATAGGTCCTCCTACTTAGACTTGTGCAGGCCATGAACACATGAGTGAGTCTTTCTTGTAATGCTGGGTTTATGAAGGAGATAAAGGGAAGAAACAGATTGAAGTGGCCAGGACTTTAGGTCTCATGCTTAGTTGTTAGATTAAAATAGACATATCTTGAAGTCTAATATGTCAGTTTCATATATTGGGATGAACTTTTTACAGAAGAATAAATGGTTTGAGTCAAGGGAAGAAGTAGCAGCTTTTGATGGTCCACATTGGGGAGAACATGTTATTTCACCACTGCAGAGTGAGGCAATCCTCTTCACTGCAGATGGACCAAGCAAACTTCTATGGAGCTGCTAGACATTAACAGTTCTTTTTTTTTTTTAAGTGGAGACTGGATTCAAGTAAAGCTATTTTGATTTTGATTTGTTCAAAATCAACAGTGGTAGAGATTTGAAGGCCTGAAAAAAATTTCTGAACTCTTTTCTTCCCCCAGAAAAATCGGGGGGGAAGAAAACAACAACAAAATGTTTTTTTAAACAGTTTATGGAATATCTGAGCCTGCCCAAGCCATAAGATCTGCAAGAGAAGGCTTTCTCTGAGTTCCACTACCATCCCAGCCTGTCTGGTGAGAACATGAGTAAGCCTTCTTGGTATTTGTTCCCAAGTTATGGAATTCCCTTCCTTGGGAAATTCAGTTGGTCCCTTTCCTTCTGTCTTTCTGCTGGCAGATAAAGACCTTTTTATTTAAGCAAGCTTTTTGTTTTTAGTGTGTTGTTGCAGATAAAGCTTTTAGTGGGAAATATAGAGATTTTTATTTTAATATGTTTTTAAGCATCCTTTAATGCTGTTTTCAACTTCTGTTTTTAAAACAGAAATTGAGTTTAAATGTGTTTTAACTTTTGTTTTAGGAGTTTATCAATTGTATTGTGCTTTTAAAACATTGTACAGTTGTCTTGAATCCCATGCTGGGAAATAGGTATGATATAAATTAAATAATAAATAAATATACTATATTTTCTTTCAGAATGATTAAAATATTTAAGACAGTGTTTTCAAGGTGTTCATTTGCTCCCCAACATTTTTTTCTAAAATCGATGTTCAGTAAGGCAAAGTACAGTTATCTGTGACAGTTCTTGGTTCCAGTTTCCTTTTGTCATTTCCTTTTGTGGAAACAACCGTTTTATGCCTGCTTGACATTATGGAAAGGAAACAAAATAATTTGCTCTGATTTACTAATTTTGATAGTGTCTTCTGTTTTTATTGTTTTTGCCTGTTCTTAATGAACTGGCAAAAACTAAAGAGGCCCCTTCAAGTTCAAAACCTTGTAGCTCCATCTGTAACTAATAATTAAATTTGTTAATCATATACAAAATGTTATTTTATACCAAACAAAATTATACAAAATACTGTTCATAGTCCTAAAGATAACGGTGAGCTTTGTTCTGTAAAGGGTGGTGGTATCATATCTTGTCTATTTCTTTCTGGAAATTGCTGAGGGGGGCTGTTCGGGAGAAAAACTGGTGGGGGGGGGATAATTGTTTTCATGGCAACAAAATTTCTCTGAATTTTAAATTTCTAAACACTGGTCAGGTTCCATTGCACTATGCTGCATGCATGAAGTGGTGGACAGAGACATGACATGACAAGAGCCAGGTTGCTGGCCTTTGTACCCAGTAACACATCACTATGCCAGCCCCATGCTACAGTTTCCATATACATTGAGTGTGTACTGTATGTTGGAGGGGCACAGTTTGGTGGGAACACACAATGGTCAGCAGTGTTATTGATGAAAACCTGTAACACATGAAGGAGGCTCACTTAAAGTTTTATTAGCAAAATGCAGATAAATGTCCTCTTTTTTTCCCTCTGGGATGCAAGAATGAACATTTTGACTGTGCAGAATCCTTCTAGAGAGCTGTGTTTGAACACCATTGGATGGGGGAAATAGACTGCTTTATTTTGTTGCCTGAGTCTGCCTCCGCACTGCAGAATTTGCTACTCCTTTAACTGTCACAGCTCCATCCTTTACAATCCTGGGATTTGGCATTTATTGTGGCACCAGAACTCTCTGAAAGAGAAGGCTAAATATCTCACAAAACTATAAATCCCACAGTCCCATAACATTTGAGCCATGGTAGTTAAAGTGGGATCAAAATGTTTTAATGCTGCAGTATAGATACAGCCAACACTTCTCAAAATGGCATTCTGTTCCAAGTATTACCAAACTTGCTTGACTATGTGTTTCTCCCCAGATGATACTGTATACCTCTTTGTTGTAAATCATCCCCAAATCAAGACAACGGTGGAACTTTTCAAATTTATGGAGGATGATAATTCCCTTGTGCACCTTAAAACTATCAAGCATGAGCTCCTGTCAAGGTACCAAGTAATGAGCAATCTGGGGGTGTCTGTTAAGGTAAGGTGGAGGGGAAAGTTGAGGCAAGTTAGACCAAGTAGAAGGGTGGTCTGTTGACAGTTGAAGAGCAGTGGAGTGAGGACCAGGTTAAATTGCTTGGTGATGGATTTGAGGGACTATACATTCAGTCTTTGAGTCAGTGTGATTTTGGCTTTCATTGTTCCTTAAGAACTATGTTTATGGTTAATTCTAAGTAATTGTCTGTGCAGTGCACATTTAAGCGTGGGTATCTGCACTTACCTACAGAGCCAGCATGGTGTAGTGGGTTGAATGTTGGATTGCAGTTCTAGAAACCAGGATTCTCTTTCCCACTTGGGAATGAAACTCACTGGGTAACTTTGGGCAAGTCACATGCTCTCAGCCTCAGTGGAAGACCATGGCAAATCTCGTCTGAAGAAATCTTGCTAAGAAAACTCCATGATAGGTTTGCATTAGGATTGCCATGAATTGGAAACAACTTGGAGGCATACAACAAAAACAACAAACAAATATGTTAGTGTTGTAAAGCTGTGACAATATAAAATCAAAGTCATTATCTCTCCTTTGAGGAGGACAGCTTATAGAACAGCTTATAGAACATTTGATAGGATTAGACCCAGTTTTGTACCATTCATTTCAATGTATATCCTCTGAAGTACAACAAAATTTGGGGCTAACCCATAGTTTTAGTTATACGAATATTCGCATGCTTCAGTAAGATGAGACAGAAAATTAGATATAGCCTATTTGACTGGATCTGCTCTGTCTTTTGTGTTCTCTGGGTCCAGGCTGTGAATTGTTTTTAGATGGTGTGAAATAATATCTTTGATAGTCTATAGGATGGGCAAATGTTTGGAGTTCAGGGGTGATTTCTTCCCTGACCCCAGTATGGGCCAAATGGACTAAAGTACCAAAATATTACCATATTTCTTCAGAGTCCTTCCCAAAATGTTATGTTGTGTCATTATTTGTCACCATTTTGAGAATGACATGAATAAAGACAGAGGTACTGGGAAGTGGAGGGACATGAGGAGGTGTTCTCACTTGTTCGGGGACTTTCTGTGCAGGTTTTTTTTAGGGAAATGCACCAGTGTTTTGTTTTGTTTTTAAATGGGGGCTTGGGGGACTTTAAGAAACTGGCAGGAGTTTCAAGTGCCACATACGTGAGATCTGGAGTGACATGTTTCCATTAGACCACATTTTTCCTGCCACAGTTATATACCTTTTCTTCAATCTTTGTTGTTGTTGTTTATAGTGTGAATGATATTGTGGCTGTGGGCCCTGATAGTTTCTATGCCACCAACGATTATTACTTCACAGAAGCCAACTTGAAGACCTTGGAGATGTTTCTGGGTTTGACTTGGACAAATATTGTTTACTACAGTCCAAAAGAAGTTAGAGAAGTGGCAGGAGGACTTTACTCTGCCAATGGCATTAACATTTCACCGGACGGAAAGTAGGTGGTTTTTGTTTTTATTTTCAAAATAGTTGTCCTGGCTTATATAGAGTTAATATGTGTTTGTCTTTATTTTGTTTGTTTTTAAAATATTTATATCCTGTCTTTCCGCAGTTGTCTTGCCACAAAATAGGGAACAGATAAAAAATACTAAACATACTAAAATGACTAGAGTGAGGTGAACAAGAAAAACAGACAATAAAAGTTATCAGTAGCAGAAACTTTATGCTTTCTGGTCTTTCCAGTAAGACTGGTTTTCTTGGAAATGCAATGAATAACACTGAGTTGGGTCACAAGTGACATTGAAGTCTCTATGGAGGCTTCTCCAGAGGTTGGGTGCAACCACTGAGAAAACCACGATCAACTATCTGATCTCGGTAGATAGACATATCCTGAGTAGGGCCATACCAACAAGGAGACATGGTTCATGAAATTAACGTTTCCAAATGTTGGCACCATCTGAAAAGTCCCAAGAACTTGATAAGAATCCATAGCATGCCTGCATTTGTGTGGACATTAGAGCTCAAAGGTCCTCCATTTGTTCCAGTATTAATTTTTACAGAAGTATTTTTTAGAGCAGTGTAGAGCATGATGCATAAATTGTCTCACTGAGGAGAAATATTGCTATAGTACTGTTATTTTTCCAAACGGGTGTTTATGCTTTCTTAACTTGATACACTTTAATTATTCTTCTGGCTTGCTAAATTAATTTGTTGTGTGTTTTCCTGAAATGTAATCATAAGGTGCTAATTTTGCACTTGACAGCAGCCTTAATGTGATAATATTGTACTTGACATCAACCTTGATGTGAAAATTAAGTGATGGCTAACTTTTAAATGTGTTATCAATGTGTGAGCATTTAGAAATTAAGGGACTGTTTCTTCCATTTTTCCATTTGGATGTATTTAAAATAATTACATCTGTGAATGGCTGGGAAGTTTGAAAGTGTAGGAAGCCCATGGTGAGGGATGATAGGATCTAGAGTTCAACAACATATGGAGGGTCACAAACAGCTCACCCTTATGTAAACCAAGCCTGTGTTTCCCTGGTTGCATGAAGAAACATTTGGCTTGTGCAGTCTTCCTGTTCCCCTCCCCTCTGTCTAGTAAACCACAGTTTATTGTTAACTCTCAACTGGACAAATTTGTCATTTGTGCAAATCATAGTTGGACTTTTCCTTATCTGTCCTATATAGTTTGAGAATATTCTCTGAACTCAGTAATTAATATCAAGGACAGGTATACAGAGAACTGTGGATCTTAGAGCTCTTCAGGATCTTTGGGTAATGTTCATAGAATAATGTATTTGCTACTTTCAGTTAACAGAAATGTCTTAGGGAGCCTTTTGTAGGATAACATACCATAAACATCCAAATTTCTACCTTCCAGAGATTTTGCTATTGTAATTTGAAAGGAATGTGTGCCAGCTTCTAGTGGTGCACTTTTTTTGGATTCTAGTGTTTCTGTCAGTATAATTGATCCCTCCCTTCCTCCTGCAGCTCTTCATGTACACTAAACATGTGCTTTGGAGGACTGGGAAATCTCTGGAACAGGATTTGGCAATCCAGGGGCTACAGAAATTGGGGGAGTGGAGGAAAGTCTCAGTTCTATGAACATTGGGTGCCAAAATGCATCTTTGCATCTTGCTCAAATTATTGCCCCCATACCTACTCAAAGCATTGAATATTATTTTGATTGCATTAAAAGCTGCTTGAAATATCACCCTAAATTACTATAAGCCTCTTGCAACACAGTCTAACACTTAATGTATTCATTCATAAGAGGAGCTCAGATGGATAGCTTCCATAAGAGGAGCTCAAAACTATCCATTTTGAGCTCCTCTTATGAATGAATGCATAAAGTGTTTGACTGTGTTGCAAGACAGAGTTTCTTAAAATTGGAAGACTTTCATGAAAAATACACTCAGACTCCTTATTTCATTTCAAGGTATGTCTACGTTGCTGATATAATGGACCATAGCATTCATGTTTTTGAAAAACATGCCAATTTGAGTTTGTCTCGTTTAAAGGTAAGTTATGTATGGCCTGCATATCTGAAACAAATCATGCATATTGGGCAGTTTTCTCCTGCCTTGATATGATTATATCTGCTATATGTTGACATCAATGAGCTGTTGGTGACATTCCCTGAAGAGCTAGAAAAACCACTGGATCAAGTAGGCACAAATCTAGTGAACTCATGTTTCAGCAAGACAGGTTAAAATGGGCAAACATATCCTGAAGGCTTATGCCAAAAACCATAGGAATCTAGGATGTGCAGCAAGGCCATTGGACAAAGTGGGAAACTGGTGAAATAGTGCTGGGTGCACACAGACATCCCTGAAATTAAGAAATATTCTGTTGGTTGCAGCCCTATAAAGTAGTTGAGTTGCCCCTGAAGTATTGGTATCCTTACAGTAGGGCCTTTTTTATGGCTGCTGTCAGGCTCTGGGATTCTTTTCCTAGGGGGCAATAATGGCCCTCTTATTACTATCCTTCCATCAATGTTCAACTTCTTAAAAAATACTCTTGGTGTTTTGTTTTGTTTTTGGCACAGGCCAAAGGAGCATGGCCAAAAGGAGACAGCTTCATTCTCAGAGCTATACCAGAGTTAGTCTGGGTCAGATAGGGCAGAATGGTAGCTTGGTGGCAATTTCCTTTCTCTTACTAGGTATTTGATAGTGTCACCTCTTTGGGGAAATTATAGTAGCTTGAGTTAAGGTTACCTGTGAGCCTCAGACCGCATCCATACCACAGATGTAATCCAATTTGACATCACTTTAACTCCCATGGCTCAGTGCTATGGAAATCTGGGTATTGTAGTTTTGTGAGATATTTTGCCTTCTCTATCAGAGAGCTCCAGTGCCACATTGGTTCCTGGCAGTAGGAGCATTATTAAAATAAGTTAATTTTAGTCACAAACCTTTGCCTTTGGTCCCATGCACTACTGTATGGTATAGTAGTATAAAACTATGCTCTGATCAGCATATGTCATATGCTCTGATCAGCATATGGCATGTTTTCTGTGTTCTGGGCAACCTTCCTTTTGAACATGCTGCATAACATCCTGGTTCAGCTTAATACCAACAAATGCCCCTGTCCTCCTTTCCATCCAAGAGACAAATAAATGTATATCACCTGAAGATGCACTGGCTACAAGGCAAGCAGTTGTTTTCAGCATTACCTTTGGTCACTGTAAGCTTTTCTTTAATGTTGCGTGTTTTTTTCCCTGTGTACTTTAGGTGTTCCAGTCAGACACCCTGATTGATAACATATCAGTTGATCCTTACACTGGAGACATTTGGGTAGGATGCCATCCCAATGGCATGAAGCTGATCTTCTATGATCCAGAGAACCTTCCTGGTTCAGAGGTCAGTAAGAAATTGTTTTAACAAGATGAATGATAAATGTGTGATAGCATTTTAACCAGGGTATGAGAGGGCCTGGAAGTTGCTATTTGTTTCAAAAATTTCCCCCAATTGATTTGCAGAAAATAAAAAGATAAGGACAGTCAGCAGCAAGAAAAAACAGTGAAGCAAAGGAAATAATATATTTGTTGTTGTTGAGTGCCTCCAAATAATTTCTGACTTATGGTGGGATTCTTGGCAAGATTTGTTTAGAGAGGGTTTGCTCTTGCCTTTCTCTGAAACTGAAAAAGTGTAATTTGTCAAAGGTCATCCAGTGAGTTTCCATGGCTGAGTCCAGTGTTCAGTCCACTAACACTCTGTTTCAATATATTAAGCAAATATAAATGGTTTGACAGCAGTTGCCAAAATGATTTAAAACGAGAACATCCAGAAGAAACCATGATCCAGTCCATCCTGCCAAATTAACATGGGTGTTTGGCAGGAAATCAACTGTCTTGGTTTGCATATGCAAGTGACTCTAAACCTCAGGAGAATTGCTATGCAGTAGAATATTCCTCACTACATAGGTTCTTCATTAATGCCATTTTTATAACCTTTTGGGGGTGGGACGTGTCATTTTCATACAAGAGCTATTCACATATCAGGCACAATATAGGAGAAAAAACACCAGTTTTGTGAACCAGGTCTTCCCTATCACCGGAAATATTAAGAACATCTCTAAATCAGAAGATTTCAAGATAATGTGCAAGGTACATACATTTATACAAGATTACCTAACTGTTATTAAACAGTTTTACCTAAACTGGCTAACTAGTCAGCACATCCTCTTCCCTCATTTGAGTTCCTATTAAAAAGATCATGCCTTAAATTTGGTGAGAAGATGGTTTTAGTTTTCTAGAGTACTTTTTAAAATTATTACCTAAACAATTTGCATCAGGTATACCATCATGTGTAATTTGCAATCTGTTCAGAAGGCTTTTTTTGGCTGTTAGTACAGATTTAGGTCAGATCAAAATTGCATTGCTTATAGCCAAACAAGGCACACTTAAAAACATGTGCTCCCACAAATTGCATTTGCAAATGCAGTTGCTAAAAATATGGTACCCACAACAAACAGCTGCATCTGAAGAAGTGGGTTTATATCTAGGAAAGCTTATGCTAGAATAAAAAACAGTCTTAGAGATGCTGCCATATTGCTTGTTTTCCCTCTCCCCTTTCCATCCTCCATGTTATGCTGCAAGAGACTAACATGGCTACTTCTTCAAAACATAAACAACCAAAATGTCATCATTTAAAGTTCTCTCTGATAGCACTTTGACGTGGATACTTTGCAACAGCCAGTGTAAAAAGAAACACCCCATATACAGAGTTTGGAAAAGTTGCTTTTGTTAAATTGCAGTGTCCAGAATCACCCAACCACCATGCCAATGATGTCTGTCTGGAGGATCTGTACTCTGGAAAAACAAGTTTTTGGAGCTCTGACTGTATGTTGCAAAAATCCATACCTGATAGTAAATAAATTATTTTCCTTGCAATGATTTTTGAATCCAAATTTTAAAAAACAGTATCTGGAAAGTTAAAAATGTGGTTCTGAGTACACAGAACAAAACAAGATATCTTGTGGAGAATGGTAACTGGTGGCTTTCATGATAGTGGGGTGAATCAGCTCTGGTGTTTAGTCTGAACTTTAGTTATCTTAGGTGCTAAACTCTATCACCAAGATAGGATCTGAGCTTTGGATAGTTCAGACAAAAATCTGGATTAGATTTGGCATCCCACTGATTTGGGAACCACCAGTTGCCACTGATTGTGGAAGCGCTCTCCCAGAGGTACATAGGCCCCATACAGACAGGCCAAAATAAAGCTGCTTCGGGTCACTTTGGAGGTATGCTATTTCAATGATGCATGCGTACTAAGAGTCCGGAAGCCGTGCCAAAGCCACGATCCAGTTCTAAGAACTAGAGCGCAGCTTTGGCACAGCTTCTGGACTCTTACTATGCATGCATAATTGAAACAGCATACCTTTAAAGTGACCCGAAGCAGCTTTATTTTGGCCTGTCTGTATGGGGCCATAGAATCATAGAGTTGGAAAGGGTCTTGTAGGCCATAAAGTCCAGCCCACCACTTAGTGCAGGAACTCCATTTAGAGATTCCCAGCAGGTAGCTGTCCAACCTCTTTTTGAAGATCTCCACAGAAAGAGACCCTGCCAACAGTCTAGGCAATTAGTTCCATTGCCAAAGTGCTCTCACAGTCAAGATATTCATTTTAAAGTTCAATGGAAATCCACCCCCCTGTAACTTAAAACCAAGTATATGAGGAAAGGAAACATGAAGAAAAGCAAACATTAAGCAAATATATGAGGAAAAGGCAAACATGTGAGGAGAAACATAACATATGAGGAGAAATTGAGGGAGCTGGTCAAGTCAGCCCAGTGAAGACTGAACAGGTGACATGATTGCACTCTATAAATATCTAAAGGCCAAGTTCTAGAACCTGGTTCTGCCCTTTGACATAGAACAAACCTCTGTGATAGCTCTAGATAGTTAAAGAGTGCAATCATGACACTCCTCAGTCTTCTCTTCATTGGTCTAAACTTGCCCAGCTCCTTCAACCTTTCCTCATGTGTTTTGTTCTGTAGTTGTGTGCCTTCAAGTCATTTCTGTCTTATGACAACCCTAAGGAAAACCTGTCATGGGGTTTTCTTGGCAAGTTTCTTCAGAGGGTATTTCCCCTTGCCATTGTCTGAGGCTGAAAGAGTGTGACTTGCCCAAGAGTGTGACCTGCTCAGTGGGTTTCCATGGCTTAGGTAGGATTCAGACTGTGGTTTCTAGGTCCATAGTCCAGTGCTCAAACCACTACACCATGCTGGCTCTTTGTTCTGCATATCTCTTATCATACTTGAGCCCTTTGCTGAACCGGCTCCAACTTGTTTATAGCCTTCTTAAAATCAAGGTTATCAATTCCTCAATAATGACTATGTTGGACCAGAGTGAACCCTAAGATCTCAGCCATCTATCATGGCCAGTGGCACCATCTAAAAACAGGTAGCCAGAAAAGCTTTCCTGAGTAAGGCTGACCCAACATAGGAAGCTCTGCATGGTATAGAGGTTTGAATATTGAACTATGACTATGGAAATCAGCATTTGATCCCCTGCTTAGCCATGGAGGATCACTGGATGACTCTGAACAATTCACACACTCTCAGCTCCAGAAAACCTATGGCCTTAGGATTGCTGTAAGTTGGAAAGTACTTGAAGGTATATAGCAACAACAAGGAGATTCTGGATAGTTTGTGATACTTCCAGATGGGTTAGTGTTAACCAGTGTTAATTTTTGCTTTGTTTCAGGTACTTCGCATTCAAGATATTCTATCTGAGAAGCCTACAGTCACCCAAGTGTATATTGATGATGGTTCATTAATTCAAGGGAGTTCATCTGCTGCAGTGTATAATGGGCATCTACTCATTGGCACTGTATTTCACAGAGCTCTCCACTGTGTCCTGGACTCTAGCAGTGGAAAAGGTCAGAGTAATGTGAGCTGAGCTTTTTGCTCTATCCAGGAGGTGCCTAACTTCAACTTACATTGCAAATTAAAATAACAAGATTTATTCCTGACCTTTTTCACCCCCAGCAAAGAAGAATAATTTTTGTGTTCTTTTAAATAAAATAATTTGTATGATTAAAAAAAAGCTAGAAGAACTGTGATACTAGAAGAAATCTTGGATGTTTTATTGTATCACACTTTAACACTAAGCAGATTTTTCTGGCTTTCATAAAGAAGCAGACCCTGTGTTGCTATTACTTTTCTTTTTTGGAGGGAAGGAGGCTGTCCAACTGTGACCCAGATTTAACAGAAACAGAAGATCAACTTTACAACTCATTGATGCTAAATTCTGCAAAAGTGTGGATTTCTTTTTCTTTTTGCATCACATACATTTTAAAACTACAGTATGTCTAAACTGAGAACATTGGTCTTTCAGTGGAATCAAGTGCTGCTCTTACTTTGTTTTTGTTTTCATTTTCTGATATTTGACATCTTAAGAAATTCTATAAGTTGGATTCAGATTTGTTATTATGTGCCTTCAAAGCAACTTCGGTATAGTCTACACATTTAAAATACTCCTCATCCCAGTCAAGTAGAATGTGATCTGGCCACAAGTGATTCACAGGAATTTGGGCTTTTTGCAGGGGTGGGGGACTCTTTGGAAAAAGACTACATTGGTTTACCTTTTGTATCTCTTGAAATCTTCAAAAATGTGCATTATCACACCTGTGGCCATCCATCTGCTTTGTATGCATTCAGATGGCTGTGCATTTTTGGCAGAGAGAAGGTTGATGCTAATAAATGTGAAATGTGAAGACCATCAGTGTGAATGCGAAAATGCACACCATGTGTAGACTAGTCCTCTGACCTATTGTGACTGTATGATAGAGTTTTCTTGGCAAGATTTATTCAGAAGAATTCTTCCATTGCTGTCCTATAAAGCAGAGACTGTTATATCCCCAAGATTACCCGGTGGGTTTCCATGGCTAGCTGGGAGGATTCTGTCCCTGGTCTCCTGTTGTCTCAGTCTAACTCAATCCTCTGCAACGTATTAGCTCTTGTATAATTTTTACACTCTGACTGATTGCAATGGGTCTTCTCTTAGTATGACTGAATCTAGTCCTGCATACATAGAAATTACACTAATTTCTAGACAATGAAATAATTGGCACCAATTCCCAATGAAGCCTAAAATGAGTCGATCTGGTCTTTAGATGAAAAATCCTCTCTTAAACAAAAGGAACCAAACATATCTCTGTGTGTGTGTGTGTGTGTGTGTGTCGTTTTTTGGAAGGGGGTATGTAGGTATGTATGTACTTGTTTTAATTGGATGTAGTCTGCCCTGGTTCCTGTGCAAGAATAAAGATGGGGTATAAATTCATTAAGTAATAAATAAACCAACAGTGTGTCCAACAGTTACTGCACCCATCAGCTATTCAGATGGGTGTGGAGATGAGACTGAATCTCTTCCCCATACACACACTTTTGCTTGCTCACATTCTTTGAATAGCTAATATGAGAAAATGCATTTACAAAATTAGTTACTGAGTCCTAGAACGGAGTCATCCACATAGCACTCTTTTGCATACATCCGCCAGGAACTCACAGCAAGATTGCATAGGAAAGCCCCTACCTTTGATTAATTCTTGAACAGCCACCTTTCTTCTTTGGGAGGAACTCCAAGTTGATGACAGGGCTGGATGCCCTAGAGGGGTCTCTTGTGCCCCTTAATCCAGTTCTTGATGTCCCCTGAGTTTTCCCCTCCATCCTTTGTTAAATATGAGTACACCAAGCAGTCAGGACATGAATGAGGATGGAAAGAAGGGAACTATGATTGAGATTCATGGTACACAATACCAATGTATTCATGCCTGGATCATTGGTTGAAACATGGCTAACCACCCATTGTACGGTTGTGCATATAGCTGCAGTCTGCATTCATGTGTTATTCTATGTAATTAACTGCACTGCTGCACAGTTGTCCCACGTGCACAAATCCACTTATGTGGCCATCAGCTGAACAGGACTGTTGCCCATTGTAAAACAAAAATCAACCAGCAGGCTTGGCATGACTTATCCTTGCACATGTCATTAAAAGAATTCCACCCTGTAATAGTCTCTATTTAAAGTAGGCAGTTGGGTCATGTTTGAAGACATTCTCGTACATGATGGTAAGCTCCTCCCAGTCACAAGCTTACAAAGTAGTCTGAGGTCACATCCAACCACATTTTGAAGAAATATGAAAAGCACTACACAACTGATGTACTCACAGTTATTATGCTCAAAACAAATTGGCATTCTGGCTGTCATGTCCATTGCAGAAAGCAAGGTGCCCAGAGCTATTTATGCAGGCTCATCCACACTTTCCAAAGAGAAGTAGTAAATACTGCTCACCCACCTCTCAGTCTTTGAGAGATGTGGCTAAAGCTGCTGTTCTTAAGAAAGGTCTGACCCAAAGTATCTAGAAGTTTTCACACTTTTCATTTGCACAGGAATATTTAATTGGGTGAGTGCGGTCTTGTGCTTAAATCTCAGCGTCAACCCTTTGGTTACTTGGAAGTAAGCAATCACTCATACAGCTGTGTTACCCTTAGTGGATAACCAAAAAGACAAAAGAATGGGTCCTTGAACAGATCAAACCAGAACGCCCCTGGAAGCCAAGATGACAAAATTAAGGCTATTGTTATTTGACCACATTAGAAGAAGGCACAGTTTACACAAAAGGACAATAATGCTTGGAAAGGTGGAAGGCAGGAGAAAGAGGAAGACTACATGTCAGATGGCCAGACTCAATTATGGATGTCACAGGCCTAAATCTACAAGACATAAGCATAGCAAGACATGGGGGGGGGAGGCTTGGAGATGTCTCAACCACAGTGTCATCATGAGTCAGAGCTGACTTGAGGGCAGTTAACAACAAACAACCCTTATCACTGTTGCATAAATATCCACATGCAGAATTATGTACTGATTATGCTGTACATCCTTTGTATAGTTGTATAGGATGGCAAATTTGCAAAACTAAACAAGACACCAAACATGCACCATGTTAGCATTCCACACACATGAGTAACCCATTGGCAACTCTTTTTGCATCTTTTGATGTAAACCAGCATCCTACATTGAACAAAAAAAAAAAAGTGCATCCACCTCTGTAGGAGGTTATGCTTTAATAGGATGCCAATAGGATTCCAAGCAATGTGCTTCCTCCAGCTATGGATAAAGAGAAAAAGGAGAGCCTGACTGCCTTATTTCAGGCCCATATGCCACTTGTGTTGATCAGAGTGGATGTGACCCAAAAAAAGTTGCATTTTCAAATTCTGAACAGAGTAAATCTATTCTGAGATTACATTGAGATGAACAAATGGTATGTCCATGCTTGCTGGCTGGAGATTTTGGAAATTATAGTCCAGCATTCCCAAATTCTGGATCTGAGTTTTGAAGTACAGGAATACCACTGCAGCACTAGTGTAGACAAGTCCTGATCTAAATGAATCCAATTCTCTGACTCAATATAAGCCACTTTCCAACTGCATCAATCAAATTGTTAGTCCCAGATAAAGTGGGCTTACTGAATCAGTTGGTGAATGGTAAGAGTAGTAAATGTCACATCAATCCTATTGATTCAGTGGGTCTGCTCTAGTTGGAACTAAAATGTTAGTGTTCGTAGGTTACAGATGTAGTACACAAAAGTGGGAATCAGGCATATTTTGTTGGATTGCAGCTCCCAGGATTTTTTTTCACCACTGGCTATGCTAACGAGGGTTGCTGGGAGTTGTAGTTCAGTTCAATAGTATTTAGAGATCAGCACAATTCCCACCCACCCCAGAAATATACAAATTTGCAGATGATACCAAATTAGGAAAAATAGTTAACCCCAGAGGACAGGATCAAAATTCAAAATGACCTGAATAGACTAGAAAGCTGGGCCAAAGCTAACAAAATGTACTTCAACAGGGAGAAATGTAAGTTACTGCACTTAGGGCAGAAAAGTGAAATACACAGATATAGGATGGGGGACACTTGGCTGAATGAAACTACATGTGAAAGGGATCTGGGAGTCCAAGTAGACCACAAATTGAACAAGAGTCAACAGTTTGATGCGGCAGCTAAAAAGGCCAATGCAATTTTAGGCTGCATCAATAAAAGTATAGTGTCTAGTTCAAGGAAAATAATAGTGCCACTCTATTCTGCTCTGGTCAAGCCTCCCTTGGAATATTGTGTCCAGTTCTGGACACCACAATTCAAAAAGGATGTTGAGAAACTAGAGCGTGTCCGAAGGAGGGTGACTAAAATGGTGAAGGGTCTGGAAACCATGCCCTATGATGAACTACTTAGGGAGCTAGGGATGTTCAGCCTGGAGAAGAGAAGGTTAAGGGGTGATATGATAGCCCTGCTTAAATATTTCAAGGGATGTCATATTGAGGAGGGAGCAAGCTTGTTTTCTGCTGCTCCAGAGACTAAGACCTGGAGCAATGGATGCAAGCTACAGGAAAAGAGATTCCACTTCAACATTAGGAAGAATCTCCTGACAGTAAGGGCTGTTCGACAGTGGAACACACTCCTTCCTCAGAGTGTAGTGGAATCTCCTTCCTTAGAGGTCTTTAAATAGAGGCTGGATGTCCATCTATCGAGGGTGCTTTGATTTAGATTTCCTGCATGGCAGGGGGTTGGACTGGATAGCCCTTGCAATCTCTTCCAACTCTGATTCAATGATACCATTTTAGCTCAGAAGCAGATCTTACTGGGTTTGACCTCCACATTACTTCACTGGCAGTTGCTCACTGAAGCAATGGGTGCAAGCAAGCCACACTCCTAACTTGATAACATCTCAGAAGGTCAAAGATTTTGATTACCTTGCTGGTTTTACCTCTTTTTAAAAAATCTTTTATACTGTTCTCCCTGTAGAGATGTTTGCCCTTACTGTGCTGGAATGACAGAAAGCTGGCAAAGAGCCTAGATGTGTCTCTTATGCAAGGAGTATAATGCAATACAAACACTACTGTGTGACCTACCCTGTCTCTGTCAGGTGCTGTTCTTTTGGCCCAAGATGACTAATAGATATATTTCCTGGCTGCAGGAATGAAGCTAATTGTATATTTAAAAACCCAAAAAACAAAACAGGTCACTTCTTAAAACAGTCCTTGCTGAGTTCAGCCAAAGTATAGTTCTGTGGATTTTTTTCTAAACACTCTAAAGACCACAAACTGAGCCTACAGTCTAGGACCTGATGACTCCCGAATAACCTATACCTGGCTGATCCAGGTACAGGATATTCAGGAGTCCTCATGTCCTAGACTGTAGGCATACTTTGTAGGCTTAAGGATGTTTAGAGGGAGAAAAAATCCACGGGTATAATTTTCTGCCCTTCTTGGGGCTTCAAGGTCCCTTTGGGGTCACAAGAACTGCTTAAAAAGGGGAATAAAATATGGAGATGGCCAAAGCAAACCTTGATTTTGCCATTTTATATATGGGACACTATTTTGCTGTACATTATATATAATGGGGCTTGAGCATCTATGGATTTTGGTATCCACAGGGCAGTCCTGGAATCAAACCTCAGCAGATACCAAGGGCCCACTATAATAATAATAACCAATAAAGACATAACTATTTAGCAACTGGAGCTTAGAAGAGATAGTTTTGGGGACTACAGTTCAGTCACCCAGCTGTTACCCATGCTGCTCCATATAAATTTTGGTATAAATGATAGCCCTTAATGACCCCTAGATGAACTCTAGTAGCCTGTCCACCATTGCCAACAAGGCATGAGGACATGTACACACACCCCTGAGGGGCACCCACATCATCATATCTAGGGAGTTGCATAAGAGATTATCATATTGCCAGGAAGAGCAAATGTTTGCCTTCCCTGAGGCTCTTCTCCCTCCTTGAGTCTGTTGTCTGAGCAGCTTAAGACCACTAAGTCAATCAGACAGGGACATCCAGGTGAAAAGCAAGTAATTAAACACCTTTGTTCTCACCATCAAGCACCTTTGCCAGAAGCAAGATTTTGCCTATAAATATCATCAGGTTTGCCTGTTCACACTGGGCTAGTCTGGATTTCAGGGGGAAGCTCTGTCCCTTTGAATCCTGGCTCCTGGCCAGTCATTCCATGGCTGAGCCTCATGCCATCCTCATCATATTCCATTTGGATTCCTGGAGGGAGTCTACAGTCTGGTATGTATCACCCCAGTGATGCCTAAAATCCTATTCCATGCTAACTCCTGCTTTTCTTGAGCCTTGAATGCATGTGTGTGTGTATGCGCAGCAAATGTGTTTCCCCTATTTCAATAAATTAGACATCTAGTTATTAAAGTCTGTCTCAGCTCTATTTATTGGAATCCCCTGGTCTACTCCGTATATACAACGGGAGACGATTCTGCAAGGGCCGTCGTAGCAGGCCCTCCTCTTGCAATATTTGAGCTAATAACAACAATAATAAAATTCCCCTAAACGGACCCTTGGCTACACAGCCAGCATGGTTGGTGGCACTTTGGAAACAGTGAGGCATTCAAGAGACAGATCCCAAGCACCCTTGAAGTGCTGCTACTGCCAGTTAAGCCTGTTGGGGAGCAGAAATGTGAAGAACTCCGCCACAAGGCAATGTGCCAAAAACCACTTCTGAATATCTTCCATTGGCCCCCTCTCTCAAGATGTTTGTTGTTGTTGTTGTGGTGGTGGTGGTGGTGTGCCTTCAAGTCATTTCTGACTTATGATGATCCTAAGATCAATCTATCATGGGGTTTTCTTGGTAAGATTTGTCCAGAAGAGGTTTGTCACTGCCTTCCCCTGAAGCTGAGAGCATGTGACTTGACCAAAGCCACTCAGTGGGTTTCTTGGCCGATCTAAGAACTGAATCCTGGAGTCCAGAGTTGCAGTCCAACATTCAAACCACTACACCAATTGTTCACACACATATACACCTCACACTTTACCTAAAATAATTCAATAAGCTATTAGTTTAATAGTTGGTCAATGGTTTACATGCACCAACCCATATTAGTTTCCTGATACTTTGCATAAATAAATCTAGCCTACAAGGTCACCCCAGATTCTTTGCTGTTTTAAGCAAGTGTTAAGTGTACGAAAAACTTGCCATATAAATCTGCATAGTAGCAGATTTCATCCTGTATTTGAAGCAGATTAAGGCTTGTATTCTCTATGGAAATACAAAGCTCTAGTCTCAAGGAAGCAGTGTGAGATTTTTGAGCTGCAATTACTTTTCTTTTATGGAATCCTGGGAATTCTACCCTATAATTCTATAAGCTTGGCAGCTCCTTCATATGTTGCTAACTCTTAGGATTTTGGAGGCAACAGTGACAACAGAATCAGTTTTAAGTTCTGACATGCCCTCTTTACATTGTCTATGGGCAATTTCATGGGGGAAACCCTAAGTTATGAAACAAACCTTCATTGGACCACTCAGTTTGGTTGGGTCTTTTGCCTCATTAGAAATGCCCTTATCTCAGTTGAGGTATTTGTTACAGTCTGAGCTTTGCTTTCATTTAAATCTTTCATCATTTTGTGGTCAGATGCCCAAGGGAAATTTCAGCCAATCTGTTTTTTTGGCATGCAGTTTTGCTTGTTAAACATGCGGTATTCAATTTTAGTGGCTAGACAGACTGAAAAACATTGTTTAGTGCATGCCTGCTTTCTAAATACTGTAATTGTAGCCAATGAGCAAGTGCAATATTAAAGCAGAATGTCTCCCTTTGTTTTATTAGAGAACAGGGAATGTCGGTCAGCGAAAAAGGTCAGAGAAGGGGGCAGGACTGTCAGGAGTAAGTCAGTCTCACCAGCTGAACAAATTGCTTTGAAGAAGGCTGGGCTTCAGTGTTGTTTTTTATTATTGTCTTCATCACTGAGTATTTGCTTGAATGCCTTGAAATGTAGTCCCTAGTGCACCTTCTAAAGAGACTTTAATGCTGGGCTGGGACTAGTGGGAATCTACAACCACCGCAAACTTACCAGTTGTCAGTCTGAATGCTTCCTTTCCCCATATGGGTTGTGATGCACAGGCCCTCATTCTTGAAACTGGTGCTTAGCGTGGGAGGCATTTCTGGTTTCAACAAATAAATGCAATTCAGATAAGACTAAGGTTTGAAGTAGACAGCATGTTTTGCACATGAGTCACAGCTGGGGGGATCTGACCATAGGAATGGTATTTAACTTGTTTTAGGATTGGGTTTAATGCAGAGGATTCCCATGGCTTGGATCAAAAATTCCTCCTGTATACCCAGGTATGGGGAGGTGACCAAGAAAGCATTTTTAAGAAACATATTTCTTAAGCCATTCATCAAAACTCTACTTACCTACTTCCATGCTGGCTAATTGTAAAGCATGTTAAGTCTAGCTGTCCTTCAAGACAGTCTGGAAGCTCCAGTTGATACAGAAAGCATCTGATAGCATTCTGGCAGGGACTAGGACAGCTTTCATAAATTGTTCAGCTTCTTAGCTTTCAAGCTCAATTCACAATGTTGGTTCTCACTCTTTGAATCACTAAACAGCTTGTGGCCAGGGTATGTTTGAAATTTTCTCTAGGCTCTGAGCTCTGGTTCACTGTGAAGCTCCTCTTCTTGTTGTGTGAGCATCAGGCTAGATGTTATATATACTGTGTTTTGAAGAGAGGTCCTCCATTAAATAGGGAAAGACATCTGTTTGTCTTAGCTTGTGATTATCCTCAGCTTGTACTTAGCATGCTCTCTTTTGTGCATGGTCATTGGAAAGTAAACATAGATTTAGTGTTCAAATATACAGCTGTGTTAGTCTGGAAAATCAGTACGCAAAGGGATCTTGTAGCACCTTTGAGACTAACTGAAAGAAAGAAGTTGGTAGCATGGGTTTTGTAGATTTAAGCCCTCATTTTCAGATGCAGTGCAGAGATCATGAGGTGAACGTGACTTTCTTCAGTGTTTCTTCTAATCTGGCCTTTAATCTCTTCCCGTGGGCCTTCCCACCTTGACCCCTTGCAAAACAGCCCCGTCCACCTTAACGGTCCAGTCCATTTTGATCATGGCTTGATGAGAATTGTGATTTTATTATGTAAAATGGGAGGGATAGGGGCTTTGTTGTAATTATCACTGTTTGTATTGTATTTAGTTTGTTGTAGTCCCACCTCGATCTGCAGGGAGAGGCAGGAAATATAAATAATGTAATAATAATAATAATAATAATAGTTTTTCATGGCTGTTTTTTATTGTGTCTTTTTGTTTTGTTTTTTTCAATTTTGAGCTACACATCTTGTGTAGAACAATGGGATAAGAAGCATTAAAATAATTAAACTGAATAAATTAAATTGATGGCATGCTGTTTCTTTATCATGTCGTCTTTCCTCCAGGTGACACAGATGATTGTTTCTTTTAACTCACAGAGTCCTGTGGAGGAGTAACGCTAAGGTGAGAGCATGAGTCACTCAGGTTTAATAAGTACTGTGTCTCTACAGATGCTTTCTGAGGTATTCCAGTTATATAAGCTTCTTTCAAATAACAGAGCTTGGGTTTTTTTAAAAAATCATTCTAAACACTAGCCATTAAAAAAAAGTCAGCAAGCCAGTTTAATCGCATCTTATTTTATAATTTAACCCTATTTTTAAAATCAAACTTTTAAAAATGTCTTAGAAATAGAAAAATTGCCAAAAAAATTGTCATCATCCCATGGATTATTTAAAACAGCGGTGTTTTATGGAATACATGATACTCATTACATCCCATCCAAAACTGAGGGAAGTGTGCTTAGTCAAAATGGGGGTGAGGGGTTCATGTGCTCAGAGGCAGGCTTATTTCCAAGCCTCTCTGCTCAGGTCCTGCAGACTGAAGGCCATAGTCTCCCCGACTGAGACTATCCATCTGGCATGTGGTCTTCATCTCTTTCTACTTCCCTCCACCTTCCCCAGCATCACTGTCTTTTCTAATGACTCGTGCTTTCTCATTGAAAAGATACAGTATATCCAGCATGGACTTGCCCTTTGCCATTTCCATGACTGATCCATAGCTACTTGAGGGCAATCCATTACCTTGAGCTTCTATTCAGCACTGGCTCCAGCTCTGCTAGGGACCTAGGTGATAACTCTGTTTTGATAAAGTTTCCTTGGCCTTCCCCAGAAGAAGAGGCAGTATCTCCAAAGGATCTGCCACTGTGAGATGGAGTTCTCCGGGTCATACATGCAGGCATAACCTCTGGCTACACTTGCATATACTTTAAGGGGAAAAGGAGGTATCTTGTATCTCTTTATGCAATACTGCTTACCATGGGCACCGAACAGTGGAAGAGTTTCTGAGAACAGCTCTTTGTCCATTGATGGGTTGAGAGGGTGAACTTGGGCACATTTTGTCTGCCTTTGTGCACTCAAGCAATAGTGGCAGTGGTGGCGGTGGCAGTGGCAGCAGCAGCAGTGTTATGCTGTGGGTGAATGTGGTTCCTTCTTTCCCAAGTGCCCCATAGTGGCATGTCTCTTCCTCTCGTAGATCCCTCCACTGGCTGCCATTTTGGGCCAAGGCTTATTACAAACATTCTGGTCCTAGTATTTGCACTTTAACCTTCCACATTATTTGGCAGCTCAGCTAGCAAGGTATGTACCATGTAGAAATTTAAGAACTGCAAAGGATTATTGATGTATGGCTGCCATCAAGGCTGTGAGCCTTTCAGGATCTGGCTTCACGTTTGTGGAATCACTAGTTTTCCTTTGCACCTCTGGCTGGAGGAGGATCTTACAGAGTTTCATAGAAGGTTGAAGACTTTCCTCTTTGATTCACCACATTAAGATGCTGAGCATGCCTAAGGTGGCTGAGATGGGTAGTGACTGATGAGGATTTTGTTTTTAGCATATTAATATATTATTCTATATTATTCTATTACAGACACATTTTACATGGTTTCCAGCTTACAAGGAAGCCGCACGGGGAGAAAAACAATGGTACCCCTGCCACCACATGCACACACCCCATTATTTCCTATGGGGCTTGAGCATAGATGGATTTTCCCTTACACAGGAGGATCCAGGACAGATCCCAACATAAAGAGAGGGGCCACTGTATTTTATAGTGTTGTTTATCATTCATTTTTTATTGTATGTGTTCTAATATACCGCCCTTTGGTGAAAACAGTATTACAAATCATCATCACCATCACCATCCACAGGCAGGCAGGAAGTGGAAAGAACTGCCTCACCTTCCTCCACAATGGTGGACATGTAGGTGGAGACGTGTTCTCTGCCAACATGCTTATTGGACCATGGCCTTAATTTCCCTTAGTTTCCCCAGTGTTCAATGGCATGTTACTCCAGATCATCAGAAAATTTCAAAGAAAACATGCAGGAGCTTCCTAATGTGCTTCTCAGGTCTTAGGCACAGCAGGAAGAATTGACTTTGTTTTCCTGTTGGCTGAATCCTATTGTTAGTCCCAAAAAGAGTACATCCACTCTAGTTATGTGTTGATTCACCAATTTATCTGGTAGCTCTAATTCTAGCTGGGACAAACCAACAGGATTCAGTCCATAGGCTAGTATTTTTCTTGTGGAATGGACAAAAAAATATGGTTAGGAGGCTTATCCTGTTTCAAAATAGAATTCCTTTCCACCCCTCCACCCCTTTTTTTGTTATGAGCCTTGAAGATAAGAATGATTTCTCTTACAGGCTTCTTGGGAGGATTTGTTCGGAGGGAGTTGGCCTTTCTCTGAGACTGAGAGGGTGTGACATGCCCAAGGTCATCCAGTCCCTTTTCATTGCCAAATTGAGATTCAAATCCTGATCTTCCAAAGTCGTAGTCCAACACTCAAACCACTACAGCATTCTGGCTCTCTCCTATCCCCACCTTCACTATAGCTGCAGCAAGATAGGGATCCCAAGAAACATTTATTGATGAGTTTCAATATTTCTTTTATTGCATCCGTTGTCTAACAACAATAGTCATCGCCAAGAAATTTATATACACTAACAAATTAATCACAATCTTTAGAAAACCCATTAAGAATACAAAGGGCAACCAGGATGTTTGTTGTTGTTGTTTTATTGTAATGCCTCCAAGTAACTAAATGTAGAGAGTTTTTTTTTTTCTGGGAAGTTAATCATTTAAAGAAGGAGAAAAATAAGAAATCACAGGCATACAAACTCAGACAGGGCACTGCGGCATCTTCCATGCAGATGATCTGACACTTAAATGTACAGAATTAAAAAAAAAATACAAAGTTTACATGCAATTCATACATTAACCCCCCCCCCCCCCAACACTCTTCCCTCTTCCCCTCCCCTCCTTTCTGTATGACCAGCAAATGTTTTAAAGATGTGGGTCACAGTGCACTTTAAGAGGTTGGCTGCCTTGTGTTGGCCATATGTAACACTAGTCAATTCTCAGTGTGAATGTAAAAATTTGTATAAAAGCAGAGATAAAAAGTAATGATGTTGAAAAAAACCCCATTACTGCATAGGAGTTCCACTGTGACATTTTGCAATGAACACTGCCATTTGAAAAGAAAATCTAAGCTTTCCATTTCTTCTGTTGGTCATTCCTGTTCCTTTCCAGAGCCCACTTCCATACTCAGGTTATTCCATTTCTAATTTACTCAGTTGCAAAGGCATCTGGAACAGGATTTGCTCCTGCAACCAGGAATAATTCTGTTAGCCTTAGTGCACTATCAATGGTCCATCCGTGAGACAAGGGCTGGCCCAACCTTCTGAAATTAAAGACTTGTTTTTGATAGCCTGGAAGCTCATCCACCAAACAGGGTTATTCCAATTATTCCATTACCTGTGTAATGGGAACCACTATTCTGTAGCTTCTTACTGAATTGTGAAGATACCATCAACAGCCCAGGTCCAATGGCTGGAGAATGCACTGCCTTCCATGGTGGCTGGTGCTTTTGATATCACTGGGGTGGTGAACCCTCCATGTTGTAGTTTGAACTTTGAGGAAATGTCCAACTCTGTCCACAAAGTAGGTTCAGGTTCAGCATTTCAGATAATTCCTTTAAAGTTCAGGCTAAAACATGGAGGGAATTCACCATCCTATTGACTTTGGAACCTCTGGCCATCATTGAGACTCTTCCTTAGCAAAGTTGCTCCAGTTTTAGGGAGGGAATAATTAGGCGGGGGGGGGGGGGGCAGAGCGACGGCACATGCTTCCCTCAAGCTTTAACTTCCATGGCAAGATGGTTAACAAGGAAAAGGACTATTTGAAATTAGCTGCCAGAAATGACTATTATGTAAATATTGCACTAGGTAGATTCCCCTCCCCAAAGGTCCAGGTAAAAAAAGTAGCCACTATCACAGGGGGGAACAAAGACTAAAAAAGAAAAAAAAATCAAGTATCAAGTGCCAAATAAGATGCATGCACCTTATAATCAATGTTTGCAAGGGTCTATTTTCTAGTTACAGAGCTCAGGGCAATGTTGGATAGGTTGCAACTTTCCAAACATAGGCTTTTGCCGTGTCAAAAGAATGCAATAGAAGGAAAAGACCATGAACCAAAAGAACTGTGTAAGACGCAAATGACCAATGATTATACCAATACTGATTAGCCAATTTAGTTCTGAAGTCACAGTTGGGTTTTGTTACAAAGCTTCTCAGAGCTTTCCAAAAGAATTCAAGTGTACAGCTAACAAAATGAGTCCCAAAGTGGTTCCCTCTGAATAACAAAACTCAATATTGATTCTGCAAAAACGGAAAGCCAAACGCATAAAGGCAGCCAGAGAAAAACACTGGGAAACATATGCCTTACACAAACATTTTCTTCCAAATCATTTTGTCCCTCATCTATGATTTTCAAATAGAAAAAAAGGCAACTGATCAACTCCATAACGTGAGGATATAACCGGAATAAGTTGCAGCTCAGAGTAATCCTTGAGCTTTGCTAGAATAGCTCCCAAGTTTTGCCTTGTTTTGCTTTTTGCAAACAAATATTTTCCCATTTCTACAATATCTATTTTCAGTATTCTAATTCAGTGAGGAATAATGGAAAATATCAAAATCTTGTCTATGATTTCACAGCTCCCCTTTGAATTAGTAGAAATTTCCTGAAAATTCATAAACGTCTAAGCTACATCGAAACTACATCCTTTAGAATAAACCTTTTTAAAAAATCTTTTCAGAAACAAATTTTCTGAGTACAATTCTACACCCTCTAATTTGAATATATAAAGGAATATAAGCAACTGAATGCTTTCTTTGCAGAGTGAAGTTTTAAGTAATATCTCCTAGGTTACAAATGTTGAGAGAAGTGCCTTCCTTGTAACAGAAAACACTTTTGTTTGGATGGATACATGGAACTAGTTCTAACTCTGAATTACACATTGGAAAACACTTCTGAAATTGCTGGGCGGCCATTAAATATATTTATGCATAGATGAGACTTCACAGTATAAGACCAAGTCTTGAAAGTACAAGGAATCTAAGCATTAATTACAAAGGAACCAAAACTGTTGATCACTGAACAAAGAGGGACAGTCTCCAGCTGATAACCTAACAATTATGCATCGCCAACTTTGACCTTTTTTCTTTATATGTTAAAGTCCTTTTAAATGCACAATCTTTGTTGTTGTTGTTGTTGTCTTTAAAAGGCCTCTCTCTTGAATGTTTAAGTTGACCAACTCTGCAAGACATTCAAGCAATGATGGCTGGAATCCTGTTAGTTGCAACGTCCTAAGTTGGACTTAGGACATAGTAACTGCTTTGTATTCATTGGTAGGTGAGGCAATATTGCTACAACCACAAATGATCCTGAAACCTATCTTAAGAGCCAGTCAGCCATCCCAAGCAACAGAGATATACTTGCAAGTGGCTTGCTTCAGGATGATATGACCAGCCCCTTTCCAACAGTGAGTAGCACTGCAATGAAGAGTTGTGACAGGACCTCAGAGGTGCATTGTTGGTCTCATCATCCCAGAATGCTCCACTTTGGAACAGCACTGACCGGTCACTCTGCACAGCTGACTGGTTTTTAAAGTGAGTTTCAGAGGTCAGATGGAGATAAAGTGTAGCCATGGCATTGTGGCTTTGTCTTTTAATGCTGGATCTTGCCCTACATCTTTAATTTTTAACTTTTCTTCTTTTAATATTTAAAAGAAACATAGGCTTTCTTTCTTGTACCTGTGTTGCAAAGAGCAGCAACAATAAGAATCTGACTTCTCATCCCTCTCAGCATTGGGGGAGGATTTCTCCATGGCTGGAACCAAAGATGCTGCCTTCAGACAGATGAATACACACATCTACAGGATCCACTCCAGCATGTAGGATTGGTATGCTGCAAGCCATGGTTTCACCAGCTACTTCAGCCAGCAATGGGTTTCCAACTTTTATGGCCCCCAAGTCCTTATGTCGCTCCTCTTTCCTCCCTTGTGTGTCCTATGGGATCTTTCTGTAGCTGTACTTCGAATGGGTACCCTGGCTAGCACAGGCTAGGTAGCATTGGTGGACACTCCCACTTTGATCAGTTCCCAGTTGCATTAGCAGTACAGGGTTGGAGCCTCATAAATGGAGTGTCTGCCCTGCCCAAATGGTGGTACATGTAGTGGAATAATTAAACTGCATTGACGTTGGCAAATATATCACTTTGCCAGTTCCTAGTGCCAACCACAACTGTACTACCAGGGCATATTTTGCGCAGGCAAACCAAAACATTGTGGAGGTTTGGCTTGTAATCCAAATAAAGAGCATGCTCCATCAGTGGTTTTAAAAGCTAGTAAGAAACTGGTGAATTATAACACTGTAGATGGCCCCAAGAGAATGAATAGAGAAGGATTAAGCTTTTCCCTAATCATAGTTTAGGGTAAACACTGCTTTTTTTCACTTCTTTCGGTTCCTACTAGGATATGCCTTTGAAATCAGTGAAATTTATAAACACTATGGAACACTATCTGTTTTGGGCTGTGTCAGAATTGGCAATATATGAGCTTACATGGTAAGGAAAGTATAAACAGTCCCTTTTTAGCTTCCGGTGTAATGGAAGAAGCAGCATGGGATGCCATTTTAGCACAAACTTGAACTCATGGTTATAGCTGTGCATACTGTATACTCTCCTGGGTGTATACAAGCCTTTGTCCACACTAAAGCTCTGAGCACCTACCTAACTTGACCTAAATTCCTGTGCCTTCTGTGGCTGTGTGGCAAGAACACATTTCTCCATCATTTATAACACCAGCAGCAAATATGTTGTAGCTGTTTTGTGGACACTTGTTCAAGGCAAAACTCAAAAACGAAATTAGAAAATCTTCAAGTTCAGTTTCTCAGCAACATTCACATCATGACCCCTGCCCCCCCCCCCCATGACACTGGAAATATGCTTCCAATTTTTTTTAACAAAAAGAAGATTCCAAGAGATAAGATCCGAATCATTTGAAGAAAGATGCATGTTGTAACTATGCCACACATTTCACACAAAAACGGAAGTAGGAGCAACATGAAAATATATCCTGTTTCCACATTGAAGAGTAGAACTCAGCCTTTCTTATTCTTCTCTGCCTGCTTATATACACAAGTTTAACGTATGCTTTTCTTTCTTCAGTACCAGAGAGTCTTCCCCTCCACACACATGCACACCTTACAACTGGATGCCTTTTACATTAACAATAACAACAAAAAGAAGTCAGATTAAAATTCAATGCTGAGCTCTAAAATCATCAAGAAGCAATAAAGAAAAAATAATTACAGGACATAAATCAAATCAGTTGTCTGCAAATCCAATTTGCATGGTTCTAAATAGCAAGAATGCAAAGTCAATGTACAATGCAATAGAATCCACAGGGATCTTAGAAAAACAATGGGGACAGCATAAATAATATAAAGCAGAGGAATGTGCCCATGGACAGTACTAGTATATACATCCATTTTAAATTACCAGCATGTAAACATAACTTTTTAAAAAAAGTGAGCATCTAATGCATTTAATAACTTCATAGTTAAAATAGTTCATTTCCAGTTTCTCCCAGATACACTTCTTTTACCTAAATATAATCATGTAGTTGCCTAAGTAAACCTGGTTTGACCAGGTCTCTTGTCAGATTTCCTGTTGCATTTGCTCCCTAAAGGGGAAACAGATCTTTCAATCAGTGGGTCCTTCCTGCAACACTGATCTTTCTTTCATCTGGTTACACAAGGAACTGCCAGAATGATCAAGTTATTTAATGCAAGTGTTCTTGGTGGCAGACTTTTGTTATTTTACCTGCAGATTTTAGCCAGAATGTTATCAGTAACATAAAACAACTGCATTGGGTTGGTGGGGCCAGGGATTACAGCCATTACCATGTAGACAGATGACCATGTATTTAAAAGCACAGACACAACAAACCTGTTGCAGCTGAAAAGAAGAAATGACCGCTCATATCTAACAGACTTGCTTAGGAAACTCCAGTGTAAAGTACAGCCAGGCTTTAAAGCAAACATAGATGCTGAAGTGAAGAATAGGATTAGTAGAACCCATTCATGAGTCTTCATCATTTGAATCCAACCTTTCTGTCTTTTAGTGCCTAATTCTGAGAAATGCAGCATCAATAGCTGGCCAAAAATGAATTAGCCACAGAACAGCTGGTTGAGATCCAAACCTAACTGTATTGTTTCAGAGTGTGACAAGACAACTTAGGCTACTGGCGGTCATTTGGCAAGATACTGATGGATGCAATCCAGCTAAAGTTAAATATTTTTTTCCAAGTGCCAGTGATTTCAAAGGAGGGAAGATTTAAATAAGCAATTAAATCACTCCCAATGAAATTGGTGTAATTTAAACATGCTCAAATGTAGCTGGATTACATTCTTCCTGTTTAAAGAGTGTCATCTCTCAGAAAAATCCACATTGGACTTTCTTCAATTCCCTCAGAGAAAGCACTTTGAAAATGAGCTTTCAAAAAGGTTCCTACCTCATTACTTTGTTTTAAGAAAAATCTTGACTATTCCTCTATGCTTACTTTAGATTTCTTTTTCAGCACATCACTCTGCTAACAGGGCATTACAGTTTAAAACTCACACTATCTTGTCATTTCCTTTCCTGTGTTTTAAAAGTGCACACTGCATACCAAGGGAAACTATTTCCTTTAACAGGTTCTGGAATTAGAGCAAGCCAAATCCCAGCTCTGTAATAACACTCTCATCTTTACTCTCATTTACTCACACCAGTCTTCTTGCGCCACACCATGTGATACAACCAAACTTGGAGGTAGGGCATATTCCTCACCAAAGATAGGGGGAAAAATCAGTTTTCTGTTCAGTATCTGCTGGGGGAAAAACCGAGGCTCATGACATGCTACAGGAACATGTTACTCGACACTTCCTCCCTAAAGAGATCAAATGAAAAACAGTTATCTGAAAGGTTTGACACAAGCCAACTTTTAGAAATCCAGCCTCACTCCATAGAGTAAATGTTATTCTCTAGTCCTGCATACCAAGATAAGGCCCAGCTTTCCTTCCTGTGTAATCCACATGAGAAGTGCTGGAGGGGTGCAGGGGGAGAAAGGGGGTTTGCCTTCCTGCCTGATGAGCAGTAAGACTGGTGACTCTGCAACTGATGCATGGTATTCTCCAGTGTATTGTCTCCAAATCTTGAAACCCTGCTCTGTACAGACAGAGCAGCATCACTTCTGAGCACTGAGGTGAATTGAAGCCTACCTCCCTGAAGAATGAAATGCCAAAACAAGCAGTTCTTCCCCTAAAACTCAATGGCAACCAATATGTAGTTGTCTTCAGTTTACTTGCTTTCATGGGTCTGTTGAAGCTCAGTGGGCTTTTCCCATTTCCAGTAGCACTTCAGAGTTCATAGCAAACCAAGCTATGTAATACTGAGTCTTACTGGTTAAGAAAGGAACCAGACACAACCAGTACAATGCAAATGAGGATAACAGAAGGTAAGGGTGGGGTGGGTGGGGTAAACAAAAAGGCTTTCAGTGCTGGCCCCAAATTGGACAGCTGGGTTGTCAGTCCAAGTCATGAGAACACAGTCAGTTTGGGGCTGCTGAATATGTCAAAAGTACCAACATGTTCTGCAATTGCAGGAAACTCTAGCTACACAGTGTTCATTTCCTCATTTATTCTAGTTAAACCCGCAGATATGGGTACAGAGCTCTGTGTAACAAAAGTGTTCCCAAAGATGAAAGGAAACAGTACTGTATTAACTTTGAATGCCTTCATTCCTAAAAGAATTCATATGCATCACTGCTCATTAGTGCCCTCTGTTGGATCTGGTGATCGCTTCTCTAGCTTCCGGGACTTCCTCTGAAGTTGCTCTTTTTCCTTCTTCCTAAGCTTTTCCCTTTGCTTCTCCATCTTCTCTTGAGCTCTGCGTGCTTTTTCTATAGACACTTTGGCTTCTTTAATTTTCTTTTTAATGACAGCTCTGTCCTGCGAAGATGTCATACCAAGAGCCTAATATTAAAGAAACAAATGACACTGGTTTCATTTATGGCCAAATGCAACTTCTTTCTAAATAAAGAACCTGGAAAAGTTAACTTTTCTGCACTACAGCTCCTAGAATGTCTTGATGGCCAGTGGTCATGGTAGCTGGTCTTTCTGTGAATAGCAGTCCAGCAGACTTAACTTTTTCAAGCTCAAGAGATAACAAGGTCAGACCTCAGTTTGTGCAACAAAGAACTGTTCAACTGAATCCTGTATGGCCATCACATATTACGGATTCTGGGCAGTCTCCTCCCGCTTCTCACTTCCCAGTAAGACATCACTGGGATCAAGAAGGGCCACTCCTCTGTTGATTGAGAAGCACCTGCCTGATGTTCCCATCACTATCTGTGAGCAATCTCTGGCACAACAGACAAAAAAGGACCCTTGTTGCAAAACCTGCTTGTGCCAGAGATCACTCATGTTAAGAGGGGAGTGGGAACATGATTGACAGGACTGTGGACATAGGGTGGGATATAAATAAAACCCACTATTCCTGACAGGGATAGGGAGAAGCTATTTGGGTGGGGAGATTTCACTCATCATCAAAATAACTTCACTGGTTTTGAGTACTTATTTACCTGGACCTAAGTAGCAAAGAACACTATCTACTGCTCTGCCTCAGCTGCCAATCCTGCTCTCCCATGGATATGGCGATGTTCTAAGATGAACAGCAGCATGGTGACTCAGGGCATATGATGCCTGAAAGCCAAATGTTGGCAGGAGCAATTTTGTATGCCTATCAATATTAGCCCCCAAATTCCAGCTGCATAAATGTGAAGGGACCCATCATATTTGCCCAGTATTAGGTGGTGCAAATTCCAGCAATTAAAGTTTTATGAGCTATTTCTGGTTTGATACTTATAAGAGTGGGGTAATGGAATATGGGGTGATTCAGAGATCCAGTGAGTTTATCCTATGGGGCAAAGTTACAATCTCCGTGTATGTGTAGAGGTGGGAGAAGATGAATACATACCCATGCATATCTCTCTGTATTCAACATAAAACAAATCTTTCCTTAGATTAAAAAAAAGCCCAATATACAGTGATAATAGCACTGTAACTGCCATCTCTAGATTCAGAGTTAAACATTGTAACTTTATTGGGTTATTTCATTACACAGTTAAATAGAACTAAGTAGCATTTAACACTGTGGCCAAGTATCTATTTTATATGCATACAAAGATGAAGTGAAATTCGATATAACCAAATTACTTGTCCAAGAAGACAAAATCTGGCTATTCCTCCCATTTTCTTCATCCTCGAGGACTGTCTTTTTTTCTATATTAAAAACATTTGTGATACAGAAGAAATTAAGCACCTTTCCATTAAAATTGTCCATTAACTTGTAACATCTAGCATGATGTTACCAGGACTTGATTTTCAAAGCTAATGATGTATTCGAAGTTTCCAACTGTTATTATATCAACTGTGTAATCAACATTTCCAGCAATTTGCACTATCCTCATTATTCATTACAGCTACCATGGGCTTCCTCTGTAGTATAAAGATGTTTTTATGTGCAGTCAGGATGAGCATTTCCCATAAAATATTCCTTGGTGATACACAAAATTCTGAATCTTCTTTTCAAGGTTGAGAAGCAATTACCTTCAGTTTACTACCATCCAACTGAAGAAGACGTTCTCCATTTATGTTTTGGGCACTGAATTCTGGAACATACTGTTCTAAATTCAAGCTCATTAACCAGTTGGAAACTTGCTGCACACTCCATTCCTGAACAGCCCGATTTGGGGACTGGCTGTGTTTGGGAGATTGTCCATCATCAAGGATCTGCAACAAAGCAATTTTATTGTACAACTGTCAGAGCAACAGTGTTTGTTATGATACCACACTGTAGCAGATATGAGCAGAATGTGAACTAAGGACACTTCCCACCACTATATGGGGGCAAGTTAAGCCCCTACCTCCATCATTCAGTCCTAGACATCTTCCAATATTCAATTCTGTCCAGCCAGCCAGCCACCCATCCTATGATAAATGTAGCTCACTGAATCACTTTGAGTTCATCTATCTTGACAAGACTATCTAGTGGATATCATAGGCATGGCTATGAAATGCACAGGGAAATATCCCATTTTTTACAGAATAAAGAGACTGTCTTGCTTGAACTGTCCACTACTTGCTGATATTGCACTTATTTTTTTTTATACTGAGAACTGAAGACTGACTCACAGTTTCAATTTCTTATCAAAGTCACCATGTGCTGGTCTAAATCAAGAAAATATGATTCAGTGAAACTGTCATTTGAATGTGCCTTCTCAGGGTGAAGGATGATATTTACCCTAACAGGGAGCTCCCTAGACTTTGCATATTTCAACCATCACCACAGGAGGGTGCTGTTCAGTGCAGCATAGTGGCATTTTTCACATTTCAAAGACTTTCAGAAATCAGGCAATGAGAATTCCTCTATTGGAGTGCAAAAATGCCACATTGCAGCTCCTTTTTGAATAGGATAGTGACCAGAAAATCATGCCTTCACCTCACAGCTAGTAAATATGAACCTAGCATTCTGCTAATGAAAAGACAAGAAGAGCCAGCCAGGTCAAGCCAAAAGTCTCCCAATACTATCTAAAATCCACAAAACAGTGATACCTTTATTCAGCCATCCAAAATTTACAAAATGCATGATGCATCATGTATTTTGTGCATTTTGGCTGACCAAATAAAGGCATCACTGTCCTGCGGATTTTGGATGTTATTGTGCTTTGCTGCATGACCAACACAGCTATCCTGAATATATTTCCCAAAAGTCTCCCAATCTGGCATCCTGTTTCCCACAACGGCTAAGCAGTTGCTTCTGGGAAGCCTACAAGCAGGTCATAAAGGCAATAACCTCCTCCCACACTGCTGCCCTTTAGTAATTATTATTCAGTGGTATACTGCCTCTAAACCTGGAGAAAGCACATAGCTATCAAGACATTAATAGACTCATTCTCCATGAATTTGCATAATTTTCCACTAAAGCTCTCTAGGCTAGGCTCTATCCATTTGTCTTGTAACAGTGAATTCCATAATTGTTTACTATGTGAAGAAACAGGCAATCATCTTGCAGGCAAGAGGGAAAACACAGGTGGTAGCAGTACAAATGATCATATAGTAGTGGCAGGAGTCATGGCTGGTGTAAGGCACCAAAATGATTCTGGCCATAGCTTTCTTTTGTCTGGCTGACATCTACATGCTTGCCCCTTCTCCATTACCTTGGCTCACTTCCTCAAGCCAGCCAAGGCACTGGGGAAGGAAAGGTGAGCGCACATGCACCCCTCCCACCTTCCCTAGTGCCCCACTTGCCCCACTGCCCCCCCCCCCCGCAGCCTTGCATGGGATTTTGGATGGCTGTTCCTGTGCCAGGCAATTTTAAACAAAACAAAACAAAATGTTCCTATGCTTTTTAAGGCACCCAAAAGGTTCCCACCCCCCACATTTATTAACAGTTTCAAGACCTGTGCTCAGTTTTATTGGTTTGTCCTCGCTGTGATGTATTTTGAACATACCTGTATTTTTTAAAGTACATTTTTGTGTACGCTATTCAGAGATCTCAATTATGGAACAGCATAAAAATCCTGGCTTGAATTCTGTTGCTAGTCCTAACTGGAATAGACCCACTGGTGTTGAGTTATCATTCAGCAATTGACAGAAGGGTCTACTCTACTTAGGGCTGACCAACAGGATTCCAGTCCCACTAAACAGACAGACAAGCAGACAGACAGAGATCTCATTATTGTCTCACCTCATCATCAATCATATCCAAGCTCTGAGAGAGTCAGCAATAAAGAAATGGGAAAGGAAACATTATAAATAAATGCACAGAACATGTGACAACAATGGAATAACCATATGTTTGCTTAAACCAGTGTGTATTTTTCCCCATTTAAGACCTGGCAAATAGTAGTAGAGTCTCTGTTTCTACTACTTGGGAGAGTTATATTATCTGAATTTATATGACTTATGTCTGCCATCCTGTTAGGGATATCTACAGGTGTAAGTGTCCCTTCTATATGTGTGTGGGTATTGATTTTTTGGCACTGTGCAAGGGGTAGGGGAGGGGGTTATTCCCCACCTACCTCTGCAGTGCCCAAAGCCTCCACAACATATGGGAAAATCACTGAAGCTGCCCTGCATAGCCATTCCATGCTTCATGGTGAGCGGGTAAGATTGCAGAAGGGTGTCCTCATATCTCACAAAGCTAGATGCAAAATGATGACACTGGCATCGAATTTTGCTGGAGTCCCCTGGGCTCTCACTGTTGCAGTAATAACTTAATGTCTGCCTATGGGAATGTAGCCACATGTGCCCCTGATCCTGCCTACTTGCCACAAAGTACAGAATGGTCATACAGAAAGGCTTCAGCAGTTTTTTAGTAAGTTGGGGGGAGGGGGCAATGGCTCAATCTATATAGGTCCACATGTGGGTATTTATGCTGTGCTGAGGGGATGCTGGATTGCAGCCAATGATTGTTATATTATATATGGGAGAGAAACACCACGATGGTTCCAACGGCTGAAAAAACCCTAATTGGAAGTTGCTGTATCTTCCAGCAGGGGTCACTGCTCAGCCTTGGATGCATAAAGTGTGCAGCAACAGAACAGGAAGGCTATAAAAGGAATTCCCTAACTGGGTGCTCTCCAGCTGTGCTAAACACCAACCATCATCTTCCCAACCTAGTAAATGGCTGAAGATGAAGGCAGTTGTAGACCCAAATATCTGGAGGAACCATGTTGGGGAAGAAACATATTAGGAATTGAGTAGCTAGATATAACATAAATGCAGCTTTTTAGTATAGGGTTGAGGCAGTAATGTGCCAACCCTAAGAACACAGATTGAGGGTCAAAGGATGTCTTTAATGCCCAGTTCAACACACAGTACTTCAATTCCATTTCTCTTAACAGTCTGCTATGCTTAATTGCATGCTAGATTGCTGCCTGTGATATTCCAGCACAAGAGAAGAAAACCATTTTGAATACAAAAAGGCCAGGTGGTGTTGGCAGTTATGCACTCCAAGTAACCCAGATCAACTTCCACACAAGCCAGTGCGGCCTTTCCCCAACAGAAAGTGCTTCATCTGATGTTACAAAAAAAATATCATTTATTCCATGGTAGTCCTCTTAACTAAGGAGAGCAACTCTACAGTGAGTGCATGGAGAGTGGCATGCTACATAGATGCATTCTTGGTATGATGCTCACTCCATTACCAATAAGCCAACTGGCAGGAAAAAAAATGGGCCAAAATCCCACTGAGACCTAATGGAGCAGAAAGCACTGCTGCCTTAATTCCACAGGGTTGTAGTGAGGAACAAAATGGTTAATCTGGTGGTGGGAGGTCTGGAGCTGTGCCCAAACGTCAGACGAAGAGTACTGTAACTGCTGTATTATTGGGAAGCCACTATAGAGTTCTTGGAAAGCTCC
>NC_056527.1:31794330-32005274 GCF_019175285.1 Sceloporus undulatus | reverse complement strand
TGTCAAAAGTATTAGCACAGAGACCCTACAGCAGGGGTGTGCAGCTGTCACACATTTAGGGGGCTGAGTTGCCCCCCCCAAGGGGAGTATGGAGACCCACCCTAAAAAAAACACCATAATTTTTTGGTCTCCCAACATGTGGTTGACAGCCATATTGCTATGTTTCAGGGACCTATGAGCTATTTTGGGCCCCAAAGTGGCCTGTTTCCCCCTTTCCCCAAGAGGAAGTAACCTGTCAACAGAGTCAACTTCTCTCTTGCTTCCTATGTGGAAAAAGGATTCTCCTCAGCACAACATGGCTTAGGAAAAGGAACATAGCAAAATTGCCCCCATACCATTTAAAAAGTATTGAATGGGGGACCTGGGGGTGAAACTTTTTTTTCAAAATAACTGAGGTGGGTGCTAGAGGGGCCTTGGGAGGTGCATGCAGCCCAGAGGTCACACTTTCCCCATCTGTATGTGATAGGATCCATATGTTGTATCCATTTCTCAATTATGGAATTCCTTAGGGAATCAAATATTTGACGGGGCCTCTTCTATGAAAAAAGTCACTTGCATTATTAGATATGGAAAAGTTTCACCTAGAACATGAGCAAAGTACAGCCTGTGGGGTGCATGCTGCTTTGGATCCCTATGTATGACCCATGAAGCCTGCAGAAGCCCACTGATCCATGATTCATTTTAAAAAGTTTTGCTAAATTTTTGGCAATTTTTACCCCTAAACTGGATAAAGGCCCCTCTAAATTGTCCTCCAAATGTGGTGGTTTGCATCTTTTAACCACCAGAAAGCCCAATTTTTTCCAAATCTTGGGGGAAAAAATAGGCCCAAAGTCAGCCAAAATGGCATCTTGAAGTGAAGTTATGGCACTTCTGGTACACTGAAACATGATAGTGCTGATCATTGGGTAGATGCATGGGGAGGGATGGTGGCCGCTCCCTCCACAGTTGCCTAGCAGTGGCTCAGAACTTTCTTATATGCTTGTTGTGAATCATCTATATGTCAGCGCAACTGCTGGGGTCCAACAACCACTATCAGCAACTCAAACGAGTCCTGGGGTTAAATCAGACCCTTGTAGCAGAGCTGGCAATTTCCAGAAGCTGAAGCGTGGCTCCAAAGTCCAATTGGGATGACAGCAACTGGATGTCTTCCAGGAACTGCAGCAATGCAGGAACCTCCAGGGACACACAGCAAACCGATGCTGTAGCTTCTTCTGATAAACCACCAGAGAAACAAAGTCCCCAAAGTGCTCTTTATTCACAGTGCTATTATACAAAACCAGATCTCTAAAACTCCAAACCATACCAATCCAACTCCTACTTCAAACCCACAAGCTATCCCTTGCAACCCCTGGGTTTATATGGTCTCCAGACCATGTGGTCTCCCAAACCCAGTGAGTTCAGGTGTGTAACCATGTCATGTGTCTCCTGTGCAATCCAGACACATGTTTCATCATCCATGGCTACGTGAACTTGGACACTGAAGTGTCCTTGAGCCAATGAGCTTCAGCTGTGCTGATCAGCCTTGCCACTCTGCTGAATGCTCATGGCCAAACACACACACATCAAGCATTTCCCTGTGTGCTGTGTTTTAACCCTTCAAATCCCTGACACTATACCCACATTGGGACTCAAAATAGCTTAAGACAATTTAAAAAATGTTAAAAATCCACAAAATACAAATGTTAAAACTCCATTAACAATCAGAAAAAAATTAAAATCAAGTTGAAACATGTATCATTAAAACATACATAACAGAAATTAGCAATATCCAGCACATTGTGTAAGATGGGCCTTACATCATAAGTCAATGAAATGCCTGTTGGAATAAAAAAAATCTTTGCTTATCTAGGAAAAGAAAGTAGGGAGGGTGTCAGTCTGTCTCTTCAGAGGGAGTTTTAGTTTCTGGGGGCAGCCACTGAAAAGGACCTCTCCCATGTTCCCATCAGAACCAGATAGAATGGACTCTGGAGCAGATCTGAGAGCATAGGTAATCAATGCAGGCTATCATTCACACAAAATTTCCATCACCTGCAGCCTGCTTGCAAGGTTCAGAAATAAAGCTCTTATGAGCTCAGATTTTTGATCCATTATGGACTGGTTATTTCCATTTGAATGTATATATGCATTAACCTGTTTTCTATTAGGGATGGGAAACTTGGCATACTTTGATTAGAACTGATGGGAGTTGCAGTCCAAGAACATCTGGACATCTGCACGTTCCTAACTCCTTTTACACACACACACACACACACACAAACACAAACACACCATATAACATATATTGGATTGATTGAAGTATGCTATACGTTATGCTACTCCATTCTATACTGTGACTTGAATTTCCCTCTCATAGTTTGTGTAAGTCTATGAATTTAAAAGTTAGATGGTCTCTAAATCAGTATTGCATTTGCCTTTGTTACCCCGATCTTTGATTCAAAATAGGTTTTGCATAATAAACTGCTTGGTTTCATGTACATCCCTGAGGATTTCACTCTTTTGTTCAGATTCACAAACAGACTGACAGCTTCTGATCACGAAGAGCAGTCCTGAAAGCTAATTTTTCAAAGCTATATCCAGCCAGGAGCAGTTAGGTCTATTAAATAGTCCACAGGGAGTACAGAAGTTATTTCCTGCTACATGAATAACACATAGATAAAGTACCTCGTCTGATGATAGTGCTATGGAATGTGAAAATCCTGGGGTTTTTGGTTCTGTCCCTAAACCACTCAGATCAGCCGAACTAGTGCTGCTTGGACTGAAGTCATCTGTGAAAGTTAAATTCTGTAAGGATCAAAGAACAAAATGAAACACAATGGTCAAAACAGAAGAGAACAAACCTGCAAGTAACAGGAGATTCCTGCAAAGAAGGCATACCTCTGAAATCACTGCGGCAATTCACTTGTTTGCCTGGGGAATATGCAAGGAAGGCAAATGTGTTCCTAATTTCATTGTTGTTGTTTTTAAAAAGGAAAGGCATGCAACTAAAAAAATAAATAAAATAACACTCTAACTATGAGGACTGAGCTTTAGGATAACCAGGCAGTGCAGATACCACTGAGTTAGAGGTTCTGGACACAATACTTGGTTTGAAATAGGATGTAAGTGAAAAGGAATTATTTAAACTGGGGAAAACATTTACAAGGGAAGGGATTTAACAGTTGTTGAGTTGTTGAAGGCAATGTAACGATATCTAATTCTTTCTCTTCTAAAAAATTTTAGTCATTCATTTTTTATGGCCATTTGGTTCAAGTGGTGTGCTAAGTACAGTGACTACTTCCTTTCCCTTAACAAAATCTTCTCAGAAAAGGTTATTACTTAACTAAAAAATAACACTTTAACACAATGTAAGGGTGCCCCCCCCCAATAAGAAAGAATGTCCTTCTTTGGATCAGTGTCAAAGTGATTGCCAGAGTTCCTGTTTCTAACAGCAATCTTCTAAATTATCAAATAATTTAATCTGGACCTTCAACTTTTGTGAAATACAGGCATTACTTTACACTTAAAACAGAAACACAAAAGAGACATTTTGCCTGTAACTAATGCAATGAGCAAAGCATTACATTTTCTAGCAAAAATAAACAACAAAGGAGCAATTATTTAGCAGAATACTTTGTGACATGTGCACTTCGCAAGATTAATCACATTTGCCATTAGAGAAATTTCACAATGGCATATATCAGGCTTGAAACACAATGCAGTTAGACCAACAGAAAAAACAAAACACACATACCCCAAAATCAAGACACTTGTGATACTTTTGAGGTTCATTAAAACAACTAAGCCACATAACATATAAAAACCAGCAATGGGCAATGGGAACATTACATGACCATAAATCTTTGAAGGTAAAATTTAAAAGGCAAATTGCAAAAAGGAAAAGGTTAATATATTAAATTAAGCATCTGATTACAGAATGCCCCATGGATACGTTGGATAATCCTTTTGGCTAAAAATGCAAAGGAAATCTTTGAAGTTAATTGTCATCAAAAATTACTTGATTGCAAACTCCTCTTAAGTGACATTTGTAAACACCAAAAGATTATCACTGAGTCAGGATACTTCTACTTGCACAAGAAGCTTCTTTGAAGAAAGCGCACTTAGATCAAATTGTGTCCTCGAAATTTAGATGATGGCTTCTTAGGTTTTGAATCTTCCAACACAATGCTTTGAGCTAAGTGACCTATGATATAAAAAGATACTCCAGTGCTCCCTCCTCCCCATTTTTTGACTGATTCAGCTGTTCACACTGCAAGGTGGTGTAAGGTGCTCATTTAATGGCATATTGGCGGACAAAGTTTTTAACTGTTTTCCCCTGCACTCTTCCAAAGTTGTTGCCAGACCTAGGAGGGGGAAATAAAACATAAAACAGGCTCAGATACAGTGCCTTCACTCCTTCCCTTCCCCCTCTCCCACTTGCTGTGACAGCAGAAGCTGCTAGGTAAACATTTAAGAAGTAAAAATGGCGTTTAGTAGAGGACAGGATTTTTTTTTATCCCAACCTAAGCCAAGAGAGCAGAACTTCAGGTCCAGAGGCTGGTGTTTTCATCTGGCCCTCTGTGCACCCCTTGATGGTCATACCCCCTTCCCTAAATTTTGTATGGATGTCTTTCCTTTCTAAAAGGCTGAAATGGTTCAAAAGGCTTAGGGCTTTATCATATGAGGCTCTTGTCCCACTAGAACAGTGTTGTTTGTAAAAATGTTATTCAATTGGTACTGGTCTCTTTCCTATCATGCATCAGGAACCATTCCAGGATTGCAACTTCTGTTTGCACTATAAGCTTATCAGACACAACATTTGCGACTGCTCACCGAGTACCATCCAGTACTTCCTTCAAGACATTATCTACAACCCTTTTCCTAGTTTGGCACACACGGAGATGCCCCCACAACCCAAAATAGAAATTAAATTCTTACGTTTAAAAATCCTTTTTTCTTCCTTTGGGAGGGCTTCCTGATTGGGATAGATCAGACTTCTAGCTTCAGACCTAACTAACTGCTGGCAGATGAAAACCAGAAGCTACTGATCGATCTGTCTCATCTATCCCAGTGCTGGCTTACATTTGCCAGCAATTAGTCAAGTCTGAAGCTAAAACATCAAGAAAGCAGTTGAAGGTTTAGAGAAATAATTTTTTTTTAAACTGTAAGACTCTTTTCTATTTTTAAGACTGATTTATTTTAGCATGAGCATTTATGGATTTCAGCATGAGTTTCTGTAGACTGAGACCCATGAAAGCTCATGCTAAAATGACCCAGCTAGTCATAATAGTGCTGCTTGATTTCTCTTCCCCTTATCCCCCGCTTTTTGAAACAGCATTACATGGCTGTCTCTTTGAAACAACCTGATGGTGTCATGCAGTTCTTAGAAACACTATATATGTTGTTGATGTATGCCTTCATGTCATTTCCACCTTGTGCAGACCCTAAGGTGAATCTATCATGGCATTTTTTGGCAAGATCTGCTCAGAACAGGTTTGCCATTGCCTTCTGAGAGAGTGTGACTTGCCCAAGGTCATCCAGTGGGTTTCTACGGCCAAGCAGGGATTCAAATCCTGATCTCCCAGAGTCCTAGTCCAATACTTAAACCACTCTGTTATACAGGCTCCCCTATTAGTTCCTTCCTAGAAATACTGCAAAAGTTCAGAAACTTGAAACTTCTATACAGTGGTGCCTCGGGTTACGAAATTAATTCGTAACGCGGCCGCTTTCGTAACCCGAAAAGCCTTCGTAAGCCGAATTGCCATAGGCGCTAATGGGGAAAAGCCGCGATTCCGTGCGAAAAAGCCGAAAAAAGCACCAAAAGTTTTTTCGTAACCCGAAAAAACATTCGTAACCCGAAACAATAATTCCCTATGGGATTTTTTCGTATCCCGAAAATTTCGTAACCTGGGTATTTCGTATCCCGAGGTACCACTGTATAACCAAAGTACTTTGCTGTACAGTTAAAAACAACACCCCGCCATTATTTCAACCTGATGATAGTTTTGCTGGGGTTTTCCACTTTCATTTTTGTTCTGAAGCATAGATAATGGGAGAAAAGGGAAAAGAGAGAAAGAAAAAATAAGGCATTTCTGCCAATGATCCCCTGTGCTGCACTATTTGCCCTTCTTCACAACCATGCAATACAAGCCATAGTGTGACTGTGTTTTCCACTAAGTACTGTGCTATGGGAAATGTGTAACTGGAGCAGTTTCAGCTTAAGACACGACATGTTCTTGATTTCCCAAGCCATCAGTCTTTACCAGAGTATAAACGTATACATTCAGTTAGATCAGTGAGATTCCATTCAACTTTTCCCATTTCAGAAAAGATGGTGGTGTTTTGTTTTGGCTTTTTATATTTGTCTCTGAAATTGTGTTTTAAGTGCTTTATTCAAATGAGATTCCGTCGTATGTATTACTACTGCACACAAACATAAGTGTGGAATTGTATTGCTACTGTTCTGAATTGGTAGAATTATTCCATTTGGCTGCTCCTAGAGGTTCAATGTGTGTGTGTGTGTGTGTGTGTGCGCGCACACACACACACACACACACACACCTCACAGCCAAATAAAAAAGCCGGGCAAAAAAAGGGAGAAGTGCCCGTGAAACTGTGGATGTTACGGATACAGTTGAGTGAGAATCCTGTGAAAACCTCATTAATATAAAAGCAAGGCATGTAACAGGGTTCTATTTCAACAGAGTTTGCACTGAAGCTTATGCCACATGCCACGTGCCACCTGAACTGTGATTTCAGAGTATGACAATAAAAGCTTCCATTTTCACCAGCATATTGGTCATCAGATGCTCATGAAATACTGCAGAGATGAAAACAGTATATGTGTGGGACATGTAACACAGCTATACAAAATATCATTCTCAAACTACCATGCTAAAAGCAACATGCATATTAACAAAAAGATATGACCAACACATATTTGTAATAATTCAATTTTCTTAGTTCAAAGAACTTCAAAATGGAATTAGACGTAACAGCCAAGATGCTTGATGGAAACATCTTGTTTTGCAGGGAGGACCAGGAATAGGACACAGGACTCAGAACACATTTTAAAATTTGCCAGCACTTTGATTGGATGTATCAAATATTATCTTACAATAAACTGGCAGACAATGCAATCTATTTGTGTTTGGATCAAAATACTCGTCCTCTCTTCATTTCATAGAATCACAGAATCGTAGAGTTGGAAGAGACCACAAGGGCCATCCAGTCCAACCCCCTGCCATGCAGGAATAAGAACTGAGAATAAGAACTTTTCTTTATAAAACCGGAACCTTATAAAATATAGCTAAATACAGCAGTAGTTTGATATTTTTGTTTTGGAATTAGGGGCATGGGAACTGGAGTTGAAGGATCCCAGTAGTCAGCTTTCAGAACCTGATCGGCCTTTCACATGTATAATTATGTATGATTGATTACATTTAGATATTACTCTTCTACCATAGAACTCAAACCAATGTATTGAGGGTTTGCAGATAGTCTCCTCACTAGACCAGCCTTGTATTTCATAATTTGCCTAATAAATAGAGCTTGGACATCCCATTTCCCCCAAAATCACTACAACTCCCAGAATCACCTAGCCAGCATGGTAATATTCCCAAGCTCTGCTACAAAGTCTGGCCAACCAGAGATCTTTTTATACAGTATAATTATATCACTATGATTCCACTTTAACTAGTATGAGTTTATCCTACAAAATCCTGGGTTTGAAGTTTGGTGAAGGTCTAGGACTCTGACTGAGAATTCTAGATATCCCTTCTTAAATGGCAAATCCTAGGATTTTATAGGCTGTTGCCACAGCAGTCAGAGTGCAATCATAATGCTATGACTGTGTCGTGTGTAAGGTCTCAATGCAGACAAGTGCAGTGAATCCCATGCAAACAAGGAAGTGGGCTGCAGGAGAAAGAGAGGACAGAAACTACTATGCTCCCTACAGAGGAAGGAAGTCCTGCAGTTCTGAACTTCCTCTGTCAACCTGTTTGGAAGAAAGTGATCCATTTATTTCTTGACTGCCCTCCCCTCCACAAAAGCTGCCAAAAGGATTGTTTTCTGTAGCTTATTTACAAAGTTGTACTTCACCAGAACCTGACCAGACTGTGCCAAGCTTAGTTAGCAAGATAGCGACATGATGTGCCTCTAAGCCCCAGTGTGGAGAAGAGTTTGGAAAAGTTATTTTTTTATTACAACTCCCAGAACCTGCCAAGCCAGAATAGCCATCATAGGCTTTGGGGAGCTATCATCCAAAAAGTAACTTTATAAGCTCTGATCTAGAAGATGCATTTCAACGAAAGAGGGTTCCAATGGGCTCAGGAACTTTATGCTAGGACTGTGTAGCCTTTGGCACTCCAAATACTATTGGACTGCAAATCCCAAAGTCCCTCATCTCTGGCCATGATGGGTGGATTTTACATGATCTGTAGGACAAACAATACTGTGGGTACATGCTTTATGGTTTAGGTAGCAGTGGTGTACCTAGTATATTTGATACCCGCTGTGTATTTTTTTTAAGAGCCCCTCCCCTTCAACAGTCTTTTCCAAGTCTGGCAGAGCTGTTGGCTGTGTGGCAAAGGGAAGTGACTCTTTTTACCGCCTGGCCAGCAGAGCCATCAGACCCAAAAGGCAACCTAGGCCCACAAATGGCTGCTGGTGTGGGTAGGCTGCCCTTGCTACCTCACAGCCTTTCTGGGTCTGGAGGAGCTGCTGGCCAGCTTCCCGAATAGAAAGGCACCCCTACCTTCCAGCACACCAGGTCACATCCTTCTCTGAGGTGTCACTTGGCGTGGTTTGTAGCCCTCTAGTGACACCCCTGTTAGGTGGCCAATTGCAACTTACTCCTTTAAGAGAGAATTGGGCGGGTGTCCTGTCCTCTTACATTGATGTTCAGTTCTGTGCTCATTTTTTAATCTTTTAAATAAATTATTGTGTTTTGTTGACATTTTCGTTGGCTTGTTAAGTCAACATTCTTCTAATACACTGGGTCCTTGGTATCCACTGGGATTTGGTTCCAGGATCCATGGATACCAAAACCTGTGGATGCTCAAGTCCAATTTAATACAATGGCATAGTGAAATGGTGCCCTTTATATAACATAGGTGTTCTTTATATAAAATATAAATATATAATATAAATTTATTATATATAAAATATATATAAATGGTGTCCTTTATATAAAATAGCAGTAGCAAGGCTTGCTTTTTGAATTTATATTATTTTTGAATATTTTCAACCCATGGATGATTGAATCAGTGGATAGAAAAATCTGTGGAGACAGAGGGCCAATCATTAGGAATAATTAATATATACACTCTTGTATACACTATATGTTGTATAGTGTATTGAACTTCCTTTGAGAAACGTGGCATCATTTTAAATCAATGAATAAATGAATAAGGTGTCTCATGAGGCTAGATAGGATTTTGACAATCAGCCAATAGGCAGAAGTGATGAGCTTTGTAAAGTAACTGTCCCAAGTGCTGGAGATGATAGCATATTGCAGCCACACGTGCCTCTGCCTCTATCTCAGTCAAGGTAATTATGTATGAAAAAAATATATGTATGAGTCAAGGCAATTTTTACTTACTTGGCAAGCTTACTTTATTCCATGCTCTTGCTTGCTGCTACTTCCAGTTACCTCTAGTTCAGTGGTAAAAGCTGCTTCTTTGCATCACAGTTCTTTTTAGATCTGACAATCAATTCTGAAGTACCCTCATTATGCCTCTTTATGCCACTAGGCCTTTGCTAGAAGCTAGTTGCCCTTTCCTCAAGTATCTTCGCCTCTCAACCTCCTTTTCCAAAAATGTCTCTATGGGCCAACATTCTACTTTCTAGTCATCTTCCAAACCAGATGTGTTAGACTACAACTCCTATCATTTCCAGCCAGATATGATGGGAAGACGGCCAAGTGGCATGGTGTCTTTTTGTTTAAAAACTCCTCTGCTTTGCACAGGTGCACTCATTTCAGTCCATTAAATCTGATGGCCTTTTTCTACACAAAATCAACAAATTATGCAAGTCTGTTAAAAGCCTAAATAAAGACTGTACACAACCTCAGCAAGCAGGCTGGTATCACATCCACAGTGAAACAGGCAGTTTGCTACTGCAACAGAAATTAAAGAGACTCAAAAGACAAAGGAAGGACCATCTAGAATGTTCTTATCGTGTTTATATTGTATAATTAACATGTTCCTTATGGTTACCATCACTTGGGTCCTTTTAAAAAAATATCCAGTAACATGAACCTGCTTCAGTCACTCCAGCCACTGGATATATAAGGTACTTGTTTTTCTACCTTGGACCCCTTTTTAGCTGGGCTTAGGTTTTCGGAAGAAGGATCTGTTGAACTGGTAGGTGAAGGCAGATTGCTGGAAGAATTAGATCTCCTGCTGCTCTCTCCATACCATGTAAATGCCATAGTATTATGTGGGAGAGAGGAGGACCGCTTGATCAAAGAGGGTCGGCCTGCTGAGCACTCCAACAGCTCCTTAGTTGTCCTGTTTAACATAAAGTAGGAAGGCATACAGGTTAGGTGTTAAGATTCTGAAGAAAGCACAGACAAAAAGAATAAAGAAAAAGCGTAATTAGGGACAGATGGATCTGCCAATCTTGACTTCCTGTCCCTCATTTTCCCACTTCTAGCTTGTGCTATTTTGTTGCTGTATCTGTTTTGCTTTTTAAGTAAACAAGTCTGCCAGAAAACATGTTTGCATTTTCAAGTGCATTTCTCATATATATATATATATATATATATATATATATATATATATTTCCCTATTTTTAAATGTTTCCCCCTACTAATATACATATGTTGGATCCCTAACACACATATTTTTGTTCAGCGAACTGCAATGTAAAATTTGAGTAACAGTAAACAGTGAAAGATTCCGGCTTCCATACTGAATTGCATATGGTAAGTTCATCTCAAAATGTGAACTGAACAAAATTCTTGCATACACAATCTTGCAAACAATGCTAATTACTGCCTTTCAGTGCTAGTTTAGTAAGTGGTTTCTACTTTAATTGATTTGCTTTATTGATTTTAATTTTCCATCATTTTGGCTGCACATCTGCAGAAGAGACATCTATAAATAATATGATATATATACACACACATATCATCTTTCTTATGTCAGATTTGCGCCGTGCAGCATCTGAACAGAATGCTAACAAGAAAATTACAGCATGCCGTGGCTCCAATCTGCCTTTTTGCCAGCCCAAAAAAAGAGGCAAAGAGCAGCTCCTTTTTGCGCTAGCAAAAAGCTGGCTTTTCTACGCCGCTGAGACTTTAAGGCACTCTGATGGTGTGCAGCATCAAAATGCCATGCTGCCAGAGAGCCTGGAAGCCAGCCCATGTGTGGACAGCCAAGCGACATAAAGTTGGCTTCTGGGAGTCTTCAGGGCATGTGTTGTGTCTATACCATGCGCCCAAGCCGGCTGGAAGCCAGCCTTTCATGCTGGTCAGTTCTAGCTCTTACTCTCATGTGTCATTAGAGGTCTGTGGGATGTACCAAGTGATACCCTAAAGTGGGGGGAGACACCACTACTCCCCAAACCTGTGCTTTTTGGCAGAAACAGGATGTGGCATTTATCTGTGTCCCTTTAAAACACTGAAGAGATGGGGTGAGTGGGGTGAGGCTCAGTGGGAGCAGAAAGGAGAGGTCCCAAGGTGTTGTCTTTTAAAAACTAAATTAAAAAAATTAAAAATATTCTTACATTTTTTTTGTTTTAAAATTGTTTTTAATTTTCTTTAAAAGAGTCATATCTTGCCAGATTTTCACTCTATTGACATGATATTATGCACATGTAATTTTGCTAGTTGTTCATGTCACAACTATTACCATTACCTCCAGTGACATACAGGAATTATAATTTATGAGTAACATTAGTACAAAAAACATTCCTAAGGATTCTGTATGATATGGTATGGGAGCAGGTCAATGAGGGGGAGGTGACACCATGAGTTATCACACCTGGTGATACCAACCCCAGTGACGCCACTGTTCTCAGGTAAGTGTGGATAGAATTGCAGCCTGAAAACACTTAGTAAAGGCATAGAAAATCCATATGCATAATTTATATATCTTCTGGTGTAAAAATGGTGGTGTGATGAAAGTTATTGAGCATCACAAATTCTGATCAGCAACTATCTACATTTATGTTGTTTGCTTGTACCTGCAGCCAGTAGAGACCCTAACTGGTTCTCTCTCTCTTCGCTTCTTGCTTTTGTTAGCACTCTTTCTCAAGGGAGCCCTATAATGTAAAAAACAAGAGTGTCCACAAAGTACTAAACAACTAAAAATTATTCACCTAGGTGACTAATTAACAAGAAAACCAAGATTCAGAAATGCTTACCCCATATCTACAAACGTTTGTTTTATTTTTCTTATATGCCCCAGAGAAGGGCTGGATGCTCTTGGTGACTGGATACCTGTGGCACCATCTAGGACATATTTGTACATGAAAAACACAGTTCATTATAGCCATTATAGTATTTGATCATTAAACCAGCAATTTTTAGTTTGGATACACACTTTAGGTACACAGCAAGAGAATGCTTCATTCATTGCCCATCAAGAATTTCTTATTTAAAGGGAGTATTAACTATGGTTCCCATAAATTGTATTTGCACAAAATGGGGAATAAGAGCTTAAGTCAAGTCTCTTTAAAATTCAAGAGTTGAAAAGACAAGCAACTTACTAAGCTGAATAGTGGCTTGCTTCTTTGGGAGTTGCTATGGTAAAAATGTCATATCATGTCCTAGCTATGCAGGAACATCTTAACACCTTACAAACTATATCATCTTTAGAACATAGTTTCAAACATAAACCAGTTAACCGAGTTTTGTCACAGCCAGTATACTGTATATACTCGACTATAAGCTGAGATCAAGTATGTAAGTCAAGGGCAGGTTTGGGGACCAAAATTATGAATTTTGGTATAACCTGTGGATATGTCAAGGGTAAAATTTAGGGGCATGTAACAAAGGATCTTAAGGATGAAGCAAAGGAAAACAATGGCAAAGACCTTACAAAATTCCAGCAAGCATAATGGTTTGTGCTCACACTAAAGACTGGATGGAAGAGAGGGCAGAGCTGGGGGTCAGTTGTTCCATAACAAATTACACTGTTGCCTTTCACCAGGGGATGGTCCCTTTTTGATGAAAGTCAAAGTACAGTGCTTACATTGACCTGTGGATAATTCAACTTAAGTTTTTTGGGTTAATTTTGTTACTAAAATTTCTGGACTTACACATGAGTATATTCACTTTGTGTTAGCACTGCCATTTGCCACATGGCTACTACTGAATGCCACTGGAAGGTCATTGCGGGGCTCTTTATCATTTGCTTTGAAATCTAAAGTAGGTTTCATATTATTAGGAATTCAAGTCAAACGTACATAAAAAAAGGAATATATTATTTGCTGTTTCTGTACATGCCTGTATAATAAAAGAGAAAAAGCAGGAACAGCAAAACCTCTGAAACTTCAATTATAACTATAAAAATTATCATGCATTTTTAATATAGAAAAATCCTAATTTGGAATATCATCTCTTTGCAACTCTAAGCAAAGAGTAACAAACAACAATAGTTTTTAATTTGTAAATTTTTCATGATGATATGGTGTGTGCTTGTGTGTGTGAATGCCTTGAGAACAGAGGAAGTAATAAAATAACAAAGGCAGGAAAGTAGAAAAGATATTATAGGGAGAAGAACAAGTATATCACGAATGTTATTGCTCTGATGTATATATAAAAGTAAGATTGCGATAATGAAAGTTACTAGTGTCTCTGTGAGAGTAGCAGGAGTTCTAAATATTTTATGAATAAAGTTTGAACAGAATGTAAGATGACTGCTGGTCCAGTTCTGCAGCTACTGTTATAGAGCTGCAAAGCAGCCAGGTAGCTGACTAGCTTTCTTATTCTTCTGCTATGATAAATCTTAAAACCTAATCAATATATTCTACATACTCATGTAAAAGTCTAGAAATTTTAGTGAAAAAATTGACACCCCCCCCAAAAAAAAACCTGAGTCAATTTATCCACAAGTCAATAAAAAAGGAGCCATCTGCCAGTGAAAGGCAAGAGTGCAATCTGTCCTGGAAGCACTGACCCTTCCTCTGCTCTCTCTCATCCGTTCAGTCTTTAGGGTGAGCATGAACTGTTATGTCTGTTGGAATTTTGTAAGTTCTTAGGCATCATTTTTCTTTGCTTCAGCCTTTAGATCCTTTGTTACAAGCCCTTAGGTTTTACCCTTGACTTAGCCATAATTTTGGCCCCAAAACTTGCCCTTGATTTATACATGAGGCTGATTTATAGTTTAGTATATACAGTAACTTTTCTCAATCTGAAGAACATCCTGATGGAATCCCCGGCACATCCAGCAGAGATGAGACTGTTTTGAATTTTTTTACCTCTCACTACTATCCATAATTGCACAAAAATCTTAATGAATTAAGTCACATGTTAATTCTGCTCTTCTTATGGTGCAAGCAAATGGACAATACATGCAAACATGCATTCAGTCATCCAAATAAATGTATACAGTATTCCAAATGTGCTCCAAAGTCCTTTCCTCCTGACAATCATTCTCTATGCCAGATAACAAACCAGTTGTAAACTGGGAAAGCTTCAAGAATACCCTCTGAGGCACAGCAAGGAGCTGCTATCAAAAACAATGAAGTGAAAAACTTGCTGGGCATGCATGCCTTTGCACTTATTGAAAACGGCTCTTTGGATCCTGGCCAGAAGATGTACTTGTGGTGTTACCAACGTGGAAGCTATTTTTATAGTGCACTTTGAAACCTCCCGTTGGGTTGGAAACACAAGGAAATTTTTTTAAATGCCAAGGACAACCTTCAGTTTTAACAAACACAAACATCTATATATACCTACAATAAAAAGATATTCCAAAACTGGCTGGAATCCAGAGATGATTCTGCAGTATATATAAGGAGGAAAGGGAGAGGAACGAAAAAATGTAGCAGTACCATTAAAACTAAGGTCCAAAACATACGGCAGAAATAATCCAGTTTGAGACCACTTTAACTACCTTGGCTCGAAGCTAGGGAATCCTGGGAATTGTATTTTATTGTGACACCACAGCTCTCTAACAGAGAAGGCTCAGTGTCTCACCAAACTACAGTTCCCAGAATGCCCTAGCACCGAGCCAGGGCAGTTCAAGCGGTCTCAGACTGGATTATTTCTGCAGTGTGTTTCAAACCTAACTGGTTGTTTTTTTTTAATCTTAACATGAGTTTCTGTCGACATAAATCCACTTCTTCAGATTCAGTATAGAGTAATATTAAAGCCTCAGGCTATAAAGCATATTTATACAGTTGTGGGAGGGGATAGGATGTAACAGGACTCAAAATGATACAAATCAGGTGTTACATTCCTTCACACACACTCCTTCTCCCTTCTTCCTTTTTATGCTACAAGAGTCTAACATGGCTACTTCTCTGAAAACCACTGCATTATATATGTGGTGGTGGAGAGGCTGCTCTTTTTCCTTTTTAGATACTGAACCAGTGTCAATGTCAGAAATGGATTGGATGAAGGCATACAAACTGGAACTTAATTAGAGAAGACATAGGTACTCCTCATCATAGAAAGGCAGATCAGGGAACAGGGATGCCACATGGGCTGAACAGGGTTACATTCCCCCTAAAATCTCAGGCTTGCAGCATGGGTGTTCTCCTGGACTCAGCACTGAGCCTGGATGTCCAGGTTTCAGCAGTGGCCAGGAGTCTATTTGCACAGTTAAAACTAGTATGCCAGCTTCACTCATTCATTAGGGCATCAGGTCTATATACAGTGACATATGCCTTAATTACATCCTGGTTGGACTACGTAATGCACTCTATGTGGGGCTGGCTTTGGAACCTGTTCAGAAATTTTAATGGGTCCACAATGCTGTAGCCAGAATGTTGGCTGGGGGTATTTATAGGGAGCATATAAATTCCCTTGTTTAAACAGCTTCCCTGGCTAGCGGTTCATTTCTGGGACAATTCAAAGTGCTGGTCATGACCTATAACGTCCTATACGGCTTAGTTCCAAGCTATTTGAAAGACGATATCTCCCCACAGGAACTTGCCACAACCTTAAGATTGTCAGAGGAAGGCTTTCTCTTGGTCCTGCCAGTAGTGTCACTGGGGAGGTGCAGTGGATGTGGTCTGCACCAGGTGACACCCCAGAAGGGGGATGACATCTGGTCAGCCCCCCCCCCTCACACCACCAGCTCTGCTCTGACTGGCGTGTGCACCACTTTATGCTCCACAGGCATGCGGTGCTTTATTCCCCATCCCCCCTGTGTGCCTGCTTCATCCGCAGGTGCATGCTCTGTCCTCCACATGCCATCCTGTCATTTTCCTCATTAGGAAAGGACAGGTTGGCTCAGGGAGAGGGAGATCACACTGCCCCCAGAAGTCCCATCCCCTGCACCGGGTGTCATCTGGTGTAGGAACGCCACTGGATCCTGCCACTGTCAATGGATTGTTTGGTGAGGACATGAGGGATTGTCTTCTGTATGTTTGCCCCCACCCTTTGGAACTCCCTTCTGTGAGAGGCTAGCCTGGTCCTGTCTATTTTTCTTTTGTCGGCAGGCAACCCCCCCCCCCCGCCCCAGGAGTCTTTTAATATGTAATTTGCCTAAGGAGGCTTCTTATTGGGGTGCTTGCTAGGGTATGTTCTTAATTGTTAAAATTTTATATTTTAAAGTTAGTATTTTTAAGGATTTTACATTTTTTAACTCTTTTATTAATGTGGCATTTTAATTGTGTTTTTAAAACATTTTATTATTGTTTTCCAGGCATTTTATGTGAGCTGCCTTGGGTGCAGTTTGGGAGAAAGACAGCATATAAAATAAATAAATAAATACATGCACACCACATGCCTAATTCTTTCATGAGGGTGGCATTGGAATACAATTGAGAGTTTCTATCCTTTAGTATTATGAGAAATGGACAGAATTGGGAATGGGAAATACTCTCCGTGTTTGTGTAGAATATGGTATGTGTCATACTGGAACAGTCAATTGTTCTCCCTTTTAACTACAGCCCCAGGAATTCTAATTTATTGCAATTCAGAAAGCAATTTTTTTCAAATATTTATCAGGGTCAGAAAACATGTTCTGGTTCTACACAAAGGTGTTGCTAGACAGTTCTTCAATAAGTGTGCACACTTGCATCTATTACTGCTGAATAGCTGAAAAGGTCAACTGCATTCTGCACCATGAATACCACAAACAGATCTACTTTATGTTATCAAGTAGCTCAGCCACAATGGCTTATAAATGAGTATTTTGTTGGCATCTCCCTTAGCAACTTGTCTACAAAGTATATGCCTTTTGTTCTGGGAATGGCTGTATTGGCAAGGGATTTATGGCAGCCAGAGTCCAGCTAGAAGTTGTTTTCATGTGAATACAGAAGTGACAGGAAGTCTGGATGCTGGATGACTGTTACTTTATGCATGTTTGTTATTGTTCCCAGGTAGGTCAGTGCCCTAGGATAGGCAATGCTTCACTGCCTTCCGTCCCAACTTCTAATCTTGAACAGTCTTGCATATTGTGTGGTGTTTAGGGGATCTTAAACAGCTCACAATCATAGCTTAGCCCTGCCAATGGCACCTTGTCATAGTCTTCTGTAATCTTTTTTCACTTTGGAACAAAATCAACTGGCCACAGGGCAGCTTTTGCAACCAAGGTGGTTACCGCTTCATTGTGAACCCTCAATGGAACAAAAGCTTGTGGTGGCTAATGTAAACATCATCCTTAGAGAATTTGCAATTAAACAGAAAATAAGTCCTCCGTATTTCTCCATTCTCTAATCTTTGTAAATTACATACTGGTTTTTCTATCTGCTTGCTCTATTTCCTGTGCCTCTTTCCTTAGATCTCTGAAGATTGCCTTGCCATGTTCTGCTGTTGCTCCTTATTTGCCTACCTTTTACCTGTTATATCAGTCCTGTTAGCAACATTTGCCAGGTCAAGGTCTTATGTAAACCATTCATCTTCTTTCAGTAAACATCTGTGCTAAAATAAAGCTTGTATACTTTGGAACTCAAACTTCTGTCAGTGCTGTTTTCTACTATGCATAATCTATTATGTATGTGCCATCCCTCCAGTATAGATGCAAGTTTGCATTCATGGATGAAGAAAGAAATGGGAAACAGTCCTGAGAACATATAGTCACTGGTGCATTTCATATATTATGGGGGGGGGGGAGAGAAATAAGAAAACTTGGCTAATGATAAATTAACTTCTAATGTTCAAGTAGAGTCATCATGCCTTTAAACAGAAACATTGTAGAAAAGTACTTATTATAATAAATATTTTTGTCTTGAAAGAAAATGTTCTCCTTTGAATCTGATATGTTAATTAGTATCTGCCTTTGAACTAATGGTGGTGGAACAAAACTCAATGCAAAAAACATAGAACTTGCTATTGATTCAACACTGTGTTGTTTGAGCATGGTCACTGAGAGCAATTATGTTTAGTTCAAAATTTATTATGATTTGTTTGGAAAATACTGAATGAGAGATGCAAATGAGTTAGAGTAACTGCATACAAAAGTACAAACTTTTGCCTCGACACACTGAAACACTGATTCATTTCCATTCTACGCTTGGGGTGGGGGCAATAACCAATTGGTTGTTTTGCCCACAGTACTCATTTTGCCTGGATTAGGTTTATCTTTATGCTCCAGCACCCAGTTTAGAAATACCCAGAAATTTGTCCAAATTGCCTAACCCTGGTGGAAATGTCCACTTAGTGTGTTATGTAAAGCAGGGCTCTGAATTTAGGAAGAAACCTGAGGAAGCTCTTCTGAGTTTAAATTTTGTGTCCTTGATTTAATGGAATGATTAGTCTTATCCAGTCATTCACAGATTCACATATCTTCATTATCATTCTCTTCATGTGGAGACAGACAGACAGAAACACACACACAGAGACTTAAGAGGGGAGCTTCCACCCTCCAGAACCCTGTAAAAACAATGTTTCTGATCATGCAGAAAGCATGCAAGAACAGAAGAGGCTCCCCTTGTCAGACTACTACTCTCCTCATTAAGATTACAAAGATGAGGGGAGTGGTGTTAGCTTTCTCCTTCTGTTCACACATTTATTCCAACTTCCCTTTCAACACCTGAATAGAAATATTATAATTTTGGAATCCTGGAAATGGTTAATTTAAAATTTCAGATCTCAAAACAATTGAGTCATTCCAAGTATCATTTTGCTTTTTTATAATAGGGCTGAGGAAAAAAAGGATTGAAAAAGTAACAACAACAACTGAACCCCTCTCAGATGCACACCACACCTGACTGTTTGGCTTTGAAAATGTATCTTTTTTTTTTTTTTTTTTTTGGCATGGGCCCTTTAGCAGGTAGTTGCTTAATCTGAAATGACATGAGAACTAAGGACATACAGGGAGAAAATGGCTTAGCAACATGTACATCTACAGTTATACCTTCATGATGGAAGAGACTCCTGCTTGCTGGATGGTGCACAGGTGATGCTTCATAGCTCTGGCAGGATTTTGAAGGAGAGGAGAGTGGAGTGCCTCCATGGGAACATACATAACTCATGTCCTGCTGTTCTTCATCCTGGTCTCCAGTTATGTTGTCAAATGCAAATGTTGCACTGCTAGCCACAGGGGAAAGGGAGGAAGCACCAGAATCTGATGCTGGTGAGGATGTTCTCACACACATGGGCAGTTGTGATTTTGTAATATGCATGGGACTACCATAACTGTACGGCGGCTGTTGATAATAAAAGATTATTAAGCAGATTACGGCATTCAGAAACCAATGAGAGCAACTTAGCTTGAATGTACCATCCTTTTTTTTTAAAGCATCCATTTTACACTGTAAATATTTTATTTTAACGACTTTCCATTTTACCCATTTTTTTTGGCAGGATCTGCATTTTAACCAGTTCAAGTTCTTAATAAATTACCTGCTAGACACAAGTTTTGTTTTCTCTGATGGAATAGTGGGGGAAATGTAATGAAAGACAGCACATTGCCACACTCATAAAATTAAATAAGAAATCTTGGGAGGGCTGCAAGAAAACAGATGGTTTACCTTTGAAGGGGAAAAAAGGGTGAATGTTTCTTCATTATAAATGTCATCACACATGAGTAAATATAACAAAAATGAATTCATAGAAGTAATAAAGGCTGGGCAAAGACAACAACTCATGGAAAAAATGAAGATCAAAAATAAGTCACCTTTCTTTCAAGGCTGTCTTCTCCATCTGTGGAACTGATGCTGTCATAGAGTCTTGTTCTAGTTGGTCTTGACCTTTTGTTCTTTACTGAAAGCTGAACACGAGTTTTCAATGCTTTAGAGTCCAACCTTTCTGTCTCAGGGACTGCTTCATTAAAATCTGTAGTGAGGAAAAAACCCGCACTAAATATGTTTAAGTGTCCCAATAGTCAAGGATATGATAGACATTTCTATACACTCAAGCTTTATTTAGATGCACGGTAAGTGAAATGCCATGCACTTTTGCACTAAAATGACTGTATAGATGGAATCATTTGCCTTTATGCTATTATCAAACTGTCTTACAAGCCTTGAGAGATATCAGAAAAAATGGAAACCTCAGGATGCCCTATATTAAAGTTAAAGAAAAAAAAAACAACCACTTTGAAATTTCACATGTTGACTCTGAACAGTTTTGCTCAATCACTGGGCAGAATAGAGGAATTTAAACATAGCTATCTTGCCAATGTCATTTTGTGCTCATCCTATCTGACCAAAAGTCCTGGTAAATGTGTAGCTATTCTGTGCTTGGAGTGCATGACTCAGTGCAGTAGTTCACCCCTGCATCCAGTCATGCCTCAAACATACTGGGGTTTATTGTTTTGTTTGATGTTCAGTGTGGCTGGGATTTCCTCCCTCCCCAGAAAAGTACTGAAAGGAGGCAAGAAAGGGCACACCCCCATTCAGGCCATCCAAAAATGGGAATCTCCCAAACATTAACTGAAGAGTCAAGACAAGGAAGTCAGATCAAGGATTTACTCCTGGCTGCCCCAGAAACTCATGTAGGGGCAGGTTTCAAAAGAACTCCCCTCTGCTCCGTGTGCAAAAAGTTATGGCTGGACCCATAAAGGCACCTCTTTAGATTAGGACAGGAGGAATGTCAAGTGGACATTTTTTTAAAAAATCCTTGGTCAGTAGAGCAACAAACTAGGCCAAAATCTGGGGCTTTTGCTCAGTCAAGATGAGTCCTTTGGTTAGCTCAGTGTATTTCAAAATGAAAGTTAGAGCTAAGAGCAGCCTCCCCTAACCAAGTCTATCTAATATCCACCTATCTATTTATCAAGAAAAATATTTCCAACCCACTTTATACCAATCAATTTAAGAGTGGGACACAGTCAGTCAAACTCACTTATGATCACTAGACTACAAAGGCTTAGGTAAACAGATATCAACTTGCTGCTTCAACTAAACTATTGCTGGTGCCAGCTAGCCCTCCAGAGAAAGGGATGCCATAACTGGGTTCCCTCCCAAAATTCTGGACTAAAATGCCAGCATGTTTTAGCTACCAAACCCAATGGTTGATGGGAATTGCAGTCCAAATAATTCAGAGCACAATAGCTTAGAGAAGGATAGTGGTTATGATTTATGTTCAAAGAAATTCTGTACTTGATTCTGATTGCCAAAACTATATCGTTTCAAAACTTTTAGTACCATACCAGGCACACTTATATCTATAGCTGATATAATGGACAGATCAGAACAAAATGATCCATTACGTATTCCTCTATATTGCCATTATGGGGCAAAACAGGTAAAGAATTCCAGCATTGCATTTGGAAAACTATGCCATACTTTGATTTTGTTCTGATCAACTCAAGGCAGAATTTGCAATTTCACTTTAAATATTCATTTAGAAGCTACTCATGTTATTTAGTTACCTTAGATACGTTTATTGTGGTTATTATCATTGTATTTGTTTATTTGTTTTCATGGGGAGAGTACAGTCATCTTCAGCATTTTCTGTCATTTATCATTTGCTAGATCTTCTAGAATTGTGCAGTTTTTTGTAATACATATTGGTATATCAACCACTTTGTACTTGCTGCATGCTGATACAACAGTGAACAGCACTTCATTCAAAATTAATCTATCGGTCTAGATTTTGACAGATAACATGCTGGGCTAAATAAGTTGTTTGACAAACATTTGAACCAAGAAAGAGTGGAGGTTATCAGAAGCCCAAATTATTCATGAAACACACAAGATTAAATATGTAATACAAGTGTGATGCTGATCGCTCCTCTCAGCATAGAAAGTCCTTAATTAACTTCAACCTTGAAATAGTGTATATTAATAAGGAAGATATACATTGGTAATGGATCAGGATCTGTGTAAGGCCACCACATCAAAACAGATTTGTGGGTGATTATGATGATTCAAAGCCACTGGTATAAATGATGATTTGTTGGTGATCAATGAATATAGCACATGTTTAATAGCAGAGAACAGCTCATGTGGCCCTGTTTCTACCCTGGCTAATCATTGGAGTAACTCTTAACTACTAGTATCTTACAGGTATACAGCTACTGGGGGGGGGGAGGGATTAGGGTATATTGCCCCTCCAAGTAAGAATTCTGGCCCTCCCTCATGAAATTTTCCTTTATTCCCAAATTTGTAGCATTGAGGTAACTCAGAGGTTCAGCTCAACATTTAGAAATAGAGTTTAGGCATCTCAAGAAAAGCAGTCAGCAAAGTTACCAAGGGAACGGAAACACAGCAATTGCAAGATTTCTAGGTGCAAGTGGCTTTCACTCTGCAATGCATGAAATTTGGAGGCTGAAGGAAAATTTCATTTGGGAAAAGAATTCTTTTTTGGAGGGCCTCATCTTGTTCCCCCATAGCTATACTTCTGGTGTCTGAGTATAGTTCCTCTCCTTTTGCCACTTTCCTTCCTTTTTGTTATGTGTCTTTTAGATTATCAGCCTGATGCAGGGTCTGCATAAACTGTTCTAAGAGCCCTTGCAGCTGAACACAGGCAAGAAATGGACAAGCTAAATAAAACAATAAACAGGTTTTCTTTCTGATAGCAGAGAACAGATTGACTCTGTACTTTTTACTTGTCTTAAGTGTGCTGGTGCATCCCCATAGTTATTAACTTGGGAACAGTGCAAACTATTTTAATATGTGTAAAACAAAACTGAAGCTGGATTTTTAGTTTGGTCTAAATGTGGAACATGTAAGTTTTAAATTCCTCAGGTTCCACTTGGCCTACATGTGACTATTATTTTTAAATGCGTAACATTTTTCATGACTGCACTGTGTATTATAAAGACACAGAAATATAAACGAAAGGAGTGCTCATCCCAGTCTGGATTTAAAGAATGCTCCCCTCCCGCCATTCCAGTCTTGGGTGGGACCAAAGAAAAAAGGGTGGAAACAAAAATGCCAGCATATTTCAGTTTGCATCTCTTAATGTCAATAACAAAGTCTAGGAAACACTTTTAGAATGCTAAAAAATAAATCCCAAACAAGCAAAAGCGACAATCAAACTGGGGCCCCTATACACGATTAGAGTGCCTGTTTCCTGCCTACCGAAGCAATGAAAGGGAATCAAACCATGATAGGATGTTTTCCACCTCCATCACCAGAAAAGCTGCGATTCCTCTCTAATTCTGTGGCTGCATCCTATAGAATTCCTGGATCTGTAGTTTTGTGAGACAGTAGAGCTCTTTGATTAAGAATTCTGAATACTCTATCTAAACTGCAGTTCCTGTACTTCTATAGGATGGCAACATGGCAAGTAAAGTGGAGTCATAGTGCTACAGTTGAGTAGTGAGAGAGGTTTTCTATAAACCATCACAAACAGTGATGCCATCTGAGGAAGAGTTAATTTGGGACCCAATGAAAAGTGGATTTAGTCCCATGTGCCCCATCCCTTTTCTGTTGGGTTTTTATTACATAATATAATTTGCCCCCTCAAAATATTTATTTATAAATGGACTAGATCTTTTAGTCCTATAGAAATCTCTTGAGACAAAATTAGTCACGATTAATTTAAATCATATTGATTTCAGTAGGGTCAAAGCACGAATTAATTGGAACCCAAACCATTATTAATAACTATCAAACTGGGTTTGATAAGAAACATTAGCTTTTTCCTGGTGTGCAAACAATGACCCTAATGGCACAATCCTATGAATGCTTACTTACAATGTTTGCTGAGTACAGGATGGCTATTTATTAAGAATGCATAGGATTTCAATCTATATCTTCAATAGTCAGATTCATTGTTGGTTTTTACACCACGAGTTCTGTGTGCTGTGGACACTGTGACCCCCATGCCTTGTTGAAAGTATGATGGTTGTGGAGCAGATCGTAACATTGTTACAATTGGGTTATTATTTTGGTTTCTCCAAGGTTTAAAACAACTTCAACCAATCGAGTTGCCTCCAGATGTGTTTAAATAATCATCTAGTACCTCCTGTTGTGCTTGGACTAAAATTCCTATAAAGTCATGCTGGATGAAGAAGATGAGAAATGCCGTCTAACACACAGGGAGGGTACCAGGATGGGGAAAGCTGATCTGGATCCAACTGCATATGGGTGTGAAAAACTGCCGTGAAAAAATCTTGGTCTCTTGAATCTACTGTTCAGGCTCTGAATGCACATCTTTCCCATGGAAACAAGTATTTGTTCTGATCCTTTACTGACGTTTGTCATTGCAAATAACATCAGTCCACCCCCACATCCATGTAATGGAGGATATGGAGACAGCCTTTTTGTAGAGATTGAGGGGGAGGTACTGAAGTTTTCATCTTGCTATTATTAATAGGCATATGGAAAAACACTGAAAAGGACCAGAAAAAAGAATGAAAGAAAGAAAATTACTACTGAGGGGGAAAGCAGTTTATAAACTGGCAAAACAATCAAAATGACAAAGAGAAATGGGAGATGGAGTTGTGATATATTCCATTGTAAAGTCAGGAGAACTCCCAAGCATGTGTGTACTTGTGATATTCACTGACAACCTGACAGCAAAACACACATAAAAACTGATTTTCTTGGGATAGGAATCAGTTTACCTACAACGTGCTTTATGGCCATGGTTCAGAATAGACTCCCTGTGCCTCCTATCTAGAGGTTTAACAAATCATTCACAAAACTACTAGTCGCACAAATTGAGCGTGTTTCATTTGGCACTTCATTGTTCAAGTGCCAGTGAACAGTGAACAACGGGCACATTGGGATGACACTACCTGGATGAGTTAGTGATAGATGTACATTTGCCATGGCTAAAGTCAGACCCAGGATGAGTTACTTTTCTCAGAGTACAACCCTTCTGGACATTGTAATCAAATTCTAGTGAAATCGTAAATACTGGGAAGACAGATAAACTAGTTAATCCATGTATGTTAGAATGTGCTTTGGTTCTTTTATAGCAGGTAACTTAAGTAAGTGTAAGACGGCTCAAGATTTCAGACCATCTGTCTTGTTGAGAACATTAATGTCAGGGGAAAGAATGTACTAGAAGGGTCAGTAACTGCATCCTTGTGTCAGTTTGTTACAGTATATCCACAAAAAGAGAACGATAGTGGCAGCTGAAAAAAGAAGAGAAAGTAGTACAGTATTATGGATAGTTGTCAGCTTAATAACAGAGCACAATAGGCTTACATTCAGTGTCAGAAAACTAGGAATTTAAATGGGCTTTACAGCTGTTGCTTTGTTTAGGCATCTTCAAAGCAGCAAAAGATGTACTGTAGTTGAGAAGGGTTGTGGCATCTCCGGATGGAATTTTCAGAATCCTTAACAAACTGCAACTCTCAGGATCCCTTGAAAGACTCCTTGATAGGCAAAATTGTTTGTTGTTGTTGAATGCCTTCAAGTTAGTTCCAACTCATGGTGACTCTGTGGATGATACACACCCTCCACTGCTGCTTGGATCCTGCAAACCCATGCCTGTAACTCCCCCAATTGAGTTTTCCCCTCCTTCTCCTGTATTTTGCTTTGGTCATCTGGAATAGCATGTCCATTCTGGGCACCACAATTCAAAAAGGATATTGAGAAACTGGAGCGTATCCAAAGGGGGGCAACTGAAATGGTGAAGGGTCTGGAAACCATGCCCTATGAGGAATGACTTAGCAAACTGGTTAAGAGCTGATACGATAGCTGTTTAAATATTTGATGGGATGTCATATTGAGGTGGGAGCAAGCTTGTTTTCTGTTGCTCCAGAGAACAGGACCTGGAACAATGGATGCAAGCTACAGAAAAAAGAGATTCTACCTAAACATTAGGAGGAACTTCCTGACAGTAAGGGCTGTTTGATAGAGGAACACACTTCTTCGGAGAGTGGTGGAGTCTCCTTCCTTGGAGGTCTTTAAACTGAGGCTGGATGGCCATCTGTTGGGGGTGCTTTGATTGAGAGTTCCTGCATGGCAGAGGCTTGGACCAGATGGCCCTTGTGGTGTCTTCCAACCCTATGATTCTATTATCCTCTACCTTTCCTAGCATTATTGTTTCTTCTAGTGATCTGTGCCTTCTCATTATATGGTCAAAGTCTCGGCTTCCAAGGAGAACTCCTGTTTGATCTGTTCAAGGATCCAATTGTTTGCCATTTTGGCTGTCCACGGTATCCTAAGCACTTTTCTCTAGCACCACATCTTGAATTAATTGATTTTCTCTCTGTCTGCTTCCTTTACTGCCCAGGTCTCATAATCATACATTGTGATGGGAAATATATATTAGGGCCAAAGGAAACATATTGTTAACTGCATGTTGCAAAGAGCAGAAGGAGAAGGAAGAGATAATACTGGAGAGTGAGGGGGTGATAGTCAGCTCCCTCAAGCTGTACTTTTGCTGATGGAATCTTTCTTCCCAGGAGTAATAAGAGGTTCAGGAAAGGATTGTCAGGGACGTAGCCAAGGGGGGGGGATCTTGGGGTCCGGACCCCCCCTTCCATTAGAAAAATGAATGGTGTGTGCTGCTGCGCCGCCACACCCAAGCCCCATTATAATGGTGGCACTTAGTCTGGAACCCCCCCTTCCTAAAATCCTGGCTATGTCCCTGGGGTTGTGCATGATTCTGGATTGGGGCCCTTTCACCTTACACCATTAAATTTATATTGCCTCTTCCTTTCAAGTGATTTCAGTATGACTTACCTGCTTTCCCTGCTCCTCTGTTTTTCACTCCCACAGTAACCCTATGAGCTTGGTCAGGCTGAGAGAAGGTGTGACTGTCCCTACGTCACCCAGTGAGTTTCAAGCTTTGGTGTGGATTAGAATCTGGGAAGCTTTCACACTACACAGTTATAGTACTGTAATTCCAATTTTCCACAATTCATTGTTCCATCTGAGGGATTCCTGAGATTTGCAATTTATCTAGATTTATTTCTAAGTTTGTTCTAGGAAGTTAGTATGGCGTAGAGGTTTGAGCACTGGACTAAGATTCTGGAGAACAGGGTTGAACCTCTGCTCAGTCACAGAAACCTACTGGCAGGGACGTAGCCAGGATTTTAGGAAGGGAGGGGGTCCAGACTAAGTGCCACTATTATATTGGGGCTTGGGTGTGGCGGTGCAGCAGCACGCACCATTCATTTTTCTAACGGAAGGGGGGTCCAGACCCCAAGAACTCCTCCCCTTGGCTACATCCCTGCTACTGGGTAACCTCGGGTGAATCACACTCTCTCAGCCTCAGAGGAAGGTAAAGGGAAACCTATTCTGAACAAATCTTGCCAAGAAATCCCCGTGATAGGTTCACCTCAGCGTTGACATAAGTCAGGAACAACTTGAAGACACACAATAAAAACAACAACAACTTTCCCTATAACACAGTTCTAGTGCCTCAGCAAACCACAAGCCTCAGAATGCAGCCAGGGCAGTTGAAGTGGAATCATAGAGTTCAGTGTGAAAGGGTTCTAAGGTTATTGTATGATGGAAATGGTTAATCCCTTTATACACAGCAGTCTGAGTCCTGATCACACATTATCCCCACACTCAGCTGCAATTACACTTTGAAAGCAAGAGACAATAATAGCAGTCAGAAAATCCATCTTATATCTGTTTCAGCCCTCATTCTCTAATGTAAATGCACCCTCACAGGAGGTCACCAAAACCAGGCTTCCATAGCTATTGTATTTTTGCTCATGTTAAAAAAAAATGAAGGAGGAGAATGTGATCTCTAGCTGAAGATGAAGTAAATAAAGCCAATAAATAACCGGAGGCAAGAGATGAGGGTCACAATACAGCACAATCGTGGTTTCAATAAATTCAGCTGCGACTTTTGCCAGGGGTTGTGCAACCTGAGTCAGTCTGTACCCTTTGTCACTATGGTTACCTAAGTCCAAAAGATCTTCATGAGGTGTTTGAAACAATAATAGCCTTAATACCTCACAAAGAGTTCTTAGAGAGGATTTCAATTTAAAAGGAGGGGCAGGAGAGCATTAACTCCTGAAGACAATTATGTTGGGGCAATTATTTATAGTCAAAGAGGATTCAAGAACAAAGGCAGTAAGTTAAATCAGTATTAATTTATTTTGCAAAGTGCATACTTCACTTCAATCAATATGAAGAGAACAGCAGCAAAACAGGAAGCGACAGACATATAACCCACAACGTAAGAGGAGATCTGTGCATATTAATCCAGAAAGCTAATATCCCAAAGGAATATTCTGCATAGAAACTGGCACACAACCCATTCCAACTGCTCTTTACCTTCAAGTTGAAAAAGCAGTTTGGGGAACATTACTTGTACAGAAGTACAAAGGTAACTGTATATATGGTGTGCATGAATACACACATACAAGACATGCACACATATGTACGCAGACCACACAAAATGTTTGCTTTTGAACTGCTCTGATACCAAGTTGGAAACATGATTTTTTAAATACAAGCGATCTTAGAGAGGTTTTGAGAAGCAGCATCAAAACAAATATATACCCAGAAATGCTGTGAAAAACTGAGCATGCATTATCTCATTTGGGTTACTGTTGCGTTGTTTTGTGCCTTCATGTCCTTTCTGACCTACAGTGACCCTTCATGGTCTTCTTGGCAAGATTTGTTCAGAGATGGCTTGCCTTTGCCTTCCCCTGAGGCTAAGAGAGTGTGACTTACCTAAGGTCACCCAGTGAGTTTATATGGCTGAGCAGGGATTCAAATCCTGGGGCTCATTCACATTACAAAAAAAATCGGTTTTGAAACCGATTCAATCACGTGAAGTTCCTACTCACCCCGAATCTCACACAAGCGAATCCGGGGCTTGAACACCCGTTCCGTGTTAAATGGCCCCTTGCGCGGGTCTTTTGAAATCGGCGCAAATACCGTTTCTTTTTAAAAACCCCGGGTCCTGGGAATGAGAACTTTGGCCTCGATCACGATCGAGGCAAATTGAGGGAGGGATTTAGGTCAGAGGGTGGGCAAAGGGCAAGGCATTTCCTCCCCTCATCGGAGGGGAGGGGGAGGAGGAAAGAGCCCTGGGCAGAAGGGAGCAAGGGAAGGCATTCTTTAGGAGCCTCTTTTCCCTGCATCCTCTGCCCAAAGCCCTCTGTTGCTGGGCATTCCTTCCCTTGCAGGAGGAAAAAATCAGGTCATGAACGGAGCTCATGTCAGGCAAAACCCCCCCCCCCTTTCAAATGCAAACAATTTCTATTCCAGAATGTATGTTTCATTTTTTACCATTTTTTTGAGCGCACATGCGCATGGTTTCTATTCCAGAGGCAGATGGAGCCAGGCTTGCACTTGCTTTCTGCAGAGGGAGAAGCTACAAATGTTGCAAACAATCAATGTTACATTTTTACCAACTTTTTTTTTGAGCAAATATGCGAATGATTTGTCTTCTTGAGCAGATACAGCAAGGGAAGCAAAGGGAAAGCTAATGTTGCTTTTAAAAGCATAAAAAAAATGCATGGCAATCCCATCCTTTGCCTGGGACAGGGGCAGATCTGACCCAAAAGCCCACAGGTTTATAAAAAGAGAGAGAGAGAGAGAGAGGCATCTCTCTCCCTGCTTCAGCCGCTGAAACCCCTGTGCCTGGCTCTTTAAAAAGGGAGGACACTTCCCCCGATGCCCTGCAAACATCACCATGACGATAGCTTGATTGGCAGCGGCCAATCTACAGAATGCATTCGATTTCTGTCAAAATGCATTCGATTTCAATTTGTAGTGGGCACTTGCTAACGGAGCGATTCGGGGGAGGGGCATCCGGATCATCCCAGTTCCCTCCATGTCTTTTACCCCAGTATGAATGGGGCCCTGGTTTCCAACGTTGTAGTCCAACACTCAAACCACTACACCGTGCTGGCTCCTCTTTTGGATTGTAGCCTGAACTAATTCTCTTGCTTCTACCTTCTATCTTAATTCCTACAGTTTATTTTGCACTGATCATACTAAAAGATATGTGTAGAACAGAAGTAACAAAAGAGAAAGCTTTACAATGAATTAGCTGCTTGAATCCCAATTTTAGGTAAAGGCTGAGGTATAAAGATGATGATGGGATGGAAAGAGGAGGAGGAAGAAGAAGATGAAATAGTAGTAGTCGCTGTTATTAAGAGGAACTGAAATTCAGAACTATGGAATTAACAATAAAACTGCTTTAAGAATTCATTTCCTCTTTTTTTCAGTCTTCAGCTTCTTTCTGTTCACTGCTGCCTCTCTCCTTTCCTTTCCCCTGGCCCCTGCCACATCACTCCTGTCATTTAAAAAGTACACTTGTGTATATAGTGCATTAAAGAAACAAACAGCTGCTTTATGAAACAAACATGGCAATGCTTTCAAGCCAGCAGGTTATGAACATAGGATTACTTGACTCATAGTATGTATGTTGCCTAAGTATCTCTAAAATGATGCCAGACAAAGGGGGAAATGGCAGCTGTACATTGTCAGAAGGGGAACTGGAGTTAACAGCAGTGTCCAGTCCACTAGCTGATGGACATGACTAAACACAATCCACAGAAGATTTCTTCCTTAAGAATTCACATTTCAAAAAAAAAAAAAAAAAAAACCCTTTGTATCTATGGAAGGGACTCTGGATAGCAAAGATATTTCAAGAGAAGTACAGTAATTAATTGGTGCCCACATTTAGTCCTTCAGGTCTTGGAGAAGCTAAAACACTGGATACCACTGGGATGACACCCAACTAGTTTTGAGTCAGCCTGATTCCTTTTCTATGTGTTTTTATTAAGATTTTAAACACAGTATTGTTCCATTCTCCTCTAGTTTCTGGACATTTTTTTCCAACGTTCAGGTATGGAAATATATAAAGCGTATGTAAATCATTACTAGCTGGAAACAGTGGCAAGTTAAGTATCCACACCAGTTCTTAGCTCCTCAGTCTAGACAAAGCAACTTCTAACAACTTTGTCACAAATTGTGCCTGAGGGCAACTGAGTACAAAACCAAACTGTTACTGAAGTTAAACAAAAAATCTTATTTTCCCACCCTTCCTTTATCAATTTCAGATAATATGTTGATTTACTGTTCTTCAACATAAATCAACCATCCTAGCCCGCCTTAATGCATACTAGCTAAAAGTGGCACAACAACAATCGCTGCTATATTCATAAATGAAATATTTATTACTTCTAGATCCAAAGGGGTGCTTTAAAAAAATAGAAAAAGATTTTGCTTCTAAAGTATGCAGCTAACAATCCTGGGGTCCATAACATGATTTTTAACAAGACTAAAATACAAAAATACTTCAGAAGACATGCAAGGAATCCTTAAAAAAGATAGACTGAGTCGGAAACATCAACATTAGAGCTCTACAGGTAATATATACTAACCATACTTTTCTTCACTAGCCAAACTGATGCAAATAACCACAACATAAATACATCTGTTAATACCAACTAGAGAAGGACCACTAAATCAACGGAACATATGCAAGAGTTGATTTACCAAGTTCCCATTGACTCAAGGTTTATTTGAGTCTAACCATGAAAATACAAAATGGGCTAAAATCCCAAGTTTGCATTCAAAATAAACATAATAAAAATAAATATGTACTTTATTAAAACAAAACAAATTTTGCTTGCAAAATCTAGGATATGCTCAATATACCATTTGTGATATATTATTATCTATAGTTAAGGTGAAATTTCTTCTTGGTATTTCAACACTGCATTGTTTCTATTATAAGATTTTTTAAAATGTTGTATACAAAGGCATTTTTCCTTTTGTTTGCTAATATTTCTGGGACACATAGGTGTACTATTGTAATTGTTCAACCTATGGAAGATTATAATGTAGATTTCAATATGCTATACCACACCATACAGTTTAATGTTGGCACATTTAGGAATAGATGAAACGGTCATATTGGAAGGTGCTTGCAAAACTACTTTTGAAAGTCATATGAGCGCAGGCATGTAAAAATATCCTGAATAAACTGGAGCATTGACTAATGAGCCACACTGCTTAATCTGTTCTGCTTTACAGGAATATTGCTGGACAGCAGCAGTTAACAGCCCCATAAGCTGTTTCTCCTGAGCACCAGGCTTTCCCTTTCCTTGGATGACAAGGGTTCTGTGTGCTCCATTACATGTCTTGAATCACTACAATGGCCTGCTCCCCTAGATTTAATAGGGAATGGTATCATATTGCTAGTGTTGTACTAAGGTTCAGTTGCCTGTCTAATAATATATTATATGTAGAATGAGCACAGGGTGTGTGTGGTGGATACCACCTTGCCATTTATTTCAGGCAGTGAAAAGTCTCAGACTAGCTCTGGACTCAGAAGATTATTTTTAAAAGCAATGTTTTGAACAATAAATGGTTACCAATAGGGGCAGAAGACTCTCCGTGTCACACATACCAAATAACACACACATTATTAAGACTTCACCATGAGACACTTCTTTCCCACTCTGAAATATGAATAAATCATGCATGTATAATGCAGTCCATGATGACCACCACCTTCTCCTATTCCTGTGCTCACACCAGGGTAGGATATCTATTATCACTACCACAAGGCAAAAAACACTGACTTGCAATTTCTAACATAAATCTTCAACAACTGTATCTTCATCAAGCATATATTTCTTGCAGAGCAAGAAGAGGAATTAGACGCTATCTGCTCCTAGTCACACATTTAAGAAGAAATGATTTTTGCAACAGCTGCTTTTCGCCTGGATTGCAAAATGATCTCTCAACTCTGGAAGCACCACAGAATTATAGGGCTAAGAAAATAATCCCTTGCTGTGTGTGGTTATTCCTTAAAAAGCATTTCAGTCAGATAGGTAATCTCCAACTGCTGCTCTATTTTTCAACATCATGGCATATTAGTTGGTTGTCTGTCTGTGAATATATAAAAGGTTTGGCCAAATTTGAGAAAACATATTATTTCTTCATGATACCTTTCAATTCAACAAATATCAGAAATGTTAATTCAGGAAAATTTATGAATGTAACAGGGTCATTTCATTCAATATGTACTCTTGACCTGAAAGATACTGTTTGTATAAGAAAAACAAGCAGTAACAAACTACTCACACTCATTTTCAAGGGTACAGTAAGCATGGGCACGTGTCAAGAAGCTGAAGCAAATTATGGTTTCGTGGTATAGGTTGAAGCAATCAAATACAATTGTGCATCATGGCCACATGTGATGGATTTGCTATCATACGTTATCACATTACTACTACTACTACTATTTTCTTTGTAGAAATGCTTGTTTACAACAGATGACATAGCCTCAGAACCTGAGCCTATAATTAAAAGTCCCATTAAATCAGGAGTGGGTAAAATGCAGCCCATTGGCTATATGCAGCCCCAGAGCTGTTTTTGTGTCCCTTAGGCATCAAAATGCTTTCTGAGGTATATGATGGGCATTTCAATATCATGTACTATAGCAAGTACATTTCTATACTGCTTATCAGTGCACCTAAGCGTTCCATAAGCGGATTACAATGTGTAAACTAACTGCCCCCAACAAGCTGGGTACTCAGAAGGATGCCAAGCTAAGCCAACACTGGAGCACCTGGCTGGGATTGAACTCACAACCTTGTGACTTGTGAGTGAGTGGTTACAGTACTGGTATTTAACTAATGTGCCACCAGGGCTCCCTTAACACCACATTACCACCACATTTGGAGGGCCCCTGAGTTTAAAAAAAATTTGCAATTTTTTTCCTCAACAAAAAAGGGTGTTTTGGGTTTTTTTTTTGTGCTCAAATGCTCTCTGGAGTTGGGGGCATTTCCTCCACGTTTCCCCCAAATGAACAATATAGGGCTTAGAGAAGCCTTTTTGAAACAGGAAGTGACTTCTGTTCACTTTCCTTTATAATAAAGACCTCTCCTGGACCTGAAATTGAATGGGCCTTGTGTCCTATTTTGAGATAAAGACAGGATAGATATTCAATACAGAAACAAAACAAACAAATGGAATGGTCCAGGTGATAATGCTTCTAGAGGATGCTTTGAGACAAAAAAACTCCTCAAACAAAACAAAAACACTGTTAAATTTTTGCAGAGATGGGCGTAGTATGGAAATGTGGCTCTCCAGATCTCCCAGCGGACTAATGGAGCCCCTTAGCCTTCCACAGCAGCCCATGCCTGCATTAAGAATACTTCCACATTGGCAGCAAGAGTTGAATTCCACAAAGGATAGGAGAATCACAAAATTAGCCAATTGTCACCAAAAACGTATGCAGACATTAAACATTACAGCAAAAGGAACAGGAACCATTCATCCACCATGCACATCTCCACCCACTGTGAATGTACGATCACTCCTGGAGTGAACAGAAATGGTATATTTTGGCTTTGCAATTCAACTGATTTCCCCCCCCCCCAGGTTTGTGGGTTTTTTCAGGTTTTTTTTTTGGGGGGGGAAGCATGTTGTTGTTTTTTCTAGTCAAAATCATGTGAAAAGAGCAAACAAGTGCCTTAATTCCTCCTACTTTATTTCTTCACCTTACCTTACTAACTGAAGATGACATGTGTCCACCTGTGTTTTTTCTCCTGCTATGCTTCAGTACCAGAAGGAAGGAAAGGTAAATGGCTAAGGAAAGGGGTTAAATGAAACTAAGGCCTGTTACAGACTGCCAAAATAAAGCTGCTTCGGGTCTCTTTGGAGGTATGCTGTTTAAATGATGCATGCATCCTAAGAATCCGGAAGCTGCACCAAAGCTGCGCTCCAGTGCTTAGGAATGGAGTGTGGCTTTGGCGCGACCTCTGGACTCTTAGGACCCATGCATCATTTAAATAGCATACCTTCAAAGAGACCCGAAGCAGCTTTATTTTGGCAGTCTGTAACAGGCCTTACAGGTTATAAAATGGAACTACTGTTGTCACACATGTATCATTTCTGGTTTTAAAATCACACACACATAGACATATCAATTCTACTTTCATGTGACTGCCCAGGTCTGGCCTCCTTATATATAAACTGAACTGAATTATGAACTATGAACTGAACTGAATTATGCATGTAAATGCTCCTATTTATCAATACATGACACATACAGGTTCATATATCTAAAAAGAATTTGTTTCTTTTTAGTACACTGAATAAATGATTCATCAAATGCAATTTCTGACTTCCTGCTACACAGAGTAAATAAAAGCAGATATAGGCTATATAAGAGAATCTACATACTTTCTTGACTTCAGTAGTATGATATAAACAGTGCTTGAAAGTACAGGCATGAGAATAGATGAGAAATGACAGCTGGGTCACCACATCATTTATTACATTTCTGAAAACATTTAAGTCACCACAACTATATCACACAGAAATGCCACAATTATCAGGCTTATCATCTGGATCAAACAAACCTTGACTTAACGCATCCAGGCAGGACACTTGCTTTGTATCAAGGTTTTCCACTGCATCTCCTCTTGAGACTTCCCCAACAGATGTTTGCCTCTCAAATATGTTGTTGTTATTGTTAACTTGGCTCCCATTTTGTTTCAATAATCTGAAGACCTCTGTTTCCAGTTCCCTAATCTAGGAGAAATGTAATCAGCTATTAGCAAAACCTTGTAACCACTCCTTTCCATCAGGACAGCTGACAGAAATATTACCAACTCAAATTTATTTAGTAACATCCACCCATATATGAGACACAGAGAGCTCCTTAACACTATTCTTTTTGTCATGCAAAATAGCACTTTCCCCCTTTAAAACATTTATAATTTGCCTCTCAATACATTCTAAGAAAACAGCTAACAATACTTTCACATTAAAAGAAAGGGATGAACATTACTTACACGAGCTTGTAAACCTTGAACTTCTAGAAAGTGGGCTTTTTCAAGATCTTCTATTTTTTTCCTTTCAGCTTCTTGTCGCTTGATAAACTCAAGTTCTCTTAGGGAAAAAATGGTTGGATAGAATAAACTGTCAAATGGCAAAAGGAATCAAAACAATTTGCTAGGGCAGTGTAATTTAACATGTACTCTCCTGAAAAAATGCTAGGTTGATTGAAGATTTTGTACTAATCTGGCAATAATGAACACACAGCAGCAAGAAGTTGAAGAGAATGGAACAAATATTTTCCCATTAAAATGAACAGGCTAAGGCTACATTGTAAAAGAGATAAACCTGAATTATCTTTGGTTTGCTTTATGAAAATATGTTAATCATTGCAGCTAAAGAGTGAAACTGCATATATGTTAGTTAAAGTACATTATATAAGGTAGGTTGAAAGGTCTAATATGTAAATACACATATATAGGTGTGATGATTGTTTCTGACATTACATTTTGAAACAATTTTTCAAATCTCTAAGATAATGTTTAATTTTTACTTTCATTTTGGTGGGGCTTTTTAATTTTTATGGGGTATATATTTCTGAAGTTGTAAGTAAAACTATCTGGTTATATATATATATATATATATATATATATATATATATATATACACACACACACACACACACACACACACACACATGATTCTACCATCTCTCCAAATAAACATAATTCAGGGTGCGTCTACATTGGCCACTTAATCCAGGGCCAGTCCAGAGTATTATGTCCTGGACTGACTCCTGACAGACCGTGGTGGCAGCCACATGCACCGAGTTCAGTCCAGTGTAATTTCACATTGTAGTGCACACAGACAAGCAAAGCAGCTCCCTGCAAGAGCCTGGTGGCGCACTATCACTTTTGCTGAACTCAGAATGGGATGCCCACCATCCTTACCAATTGGTAAGGATGTGATCGCTCTCCCGGCTCCTTGGCGATCACAGTGGAGCCCCATTCTGATCGAAAACAAAAACAACAGTGCACCAGGCAGGCTCTTGAAGAGAGCTGCTTGACAGTGAGACAGCAGTGAGGCAGCCCAAATCTGTCCTCAGCAGAAGTGGCGGCATGCTGGGCAGGCTTTATAGGGAGCTCCTGTCCACGAGGAAGCAGTGGTGGCAGCTCTGAAAACAGGAAATCCCCTTTTCCCTGCGCTCTTTGCATTTGGATTACAGATCAGGTTGAATTGGACGTGATTCAGCTGTCCACATGCCAAAAGAACACAAAGTAATTTTGGGGCTTCTGGGAAACACTGGGCTTTTCCCCAACATTGTTTAGTTTGGTGCAAAGTTGTGTTAAGCCCAAAACTGCAGTATCTTCCTGGAAGTAGCCATGTCACTAAGGCTGCCATCACTGGCTATGGGATGAGTTCAGCATCCCCCCCAATGTAGGCAAGCCTCCTGAAGTCTTTATTCTTGAAGAGAACTGGTAATACTCTAAGGCTCCAGGGCCTATATACACTTACCTGGAAGGAAGCTCTACTGAATACAGTGAGAGTAACACCTGAATATACATGCCAAAGATTGTGCCCAATATTTTGTTAGAAGCAAAACAAAAACTAGACTGTTGTGTCTGCATTACACAACATTTATAAGCAGCTGTTCAGAAGGAAAAAAAGGTGTTATGGGTATGTGTATAAGCATTTTCTGAGCTTCTGTTACTTGGGGCTAGGTTTTATTGGGTGTGTGTGTGTGGGGGGGAGATTACTGGAATCACTCTTCAATCTTACATTCTAAAAAAAAGAAATAAATCTATCTTTCAGGCACTGGTCAAAGAGAAAGAGAGAAATCAATACCACAGAGTGGTGACTGTTTCCACTGCACGAAGAATAATTTTTCAAGGATTGCTTGAGCCAGTTTTGCAACACTATGGCATTTTTGTCAAACAGCCGTGCATTACATCTCTATTCCACTGTATTTCTCAGGAACTTAGGGTAGGCAGTGTGGTTGTTCCCCATCTTTTACCATCACAATAATCCTATGAGGTAGGATATGCTAAGAAAAAGCCCCTGGTCACACAGTGAGTTTTATAGCCGAGCAGAGATTTGAACCTGCATCTCCCTAGTCCTAGTCCAAAAAGTCTAAACACTATATTATATTGGCTCTTGGAATGTACACAGTATGGAATTCAATGAATAAACTGAGATATTATCATGCGGCTGCTTCTTACTTTTGCTGAAAGTCCTTAATCAATTTCTTGGCTTTGTTGTATTTCTTCTCCAGGGCCTGATATTGGCTCTGAGTCTCCTTCAGATGTTCATTGACAGTATGACACAAGGTTTGTGCCTCAATCCAGTAGCTCTCAAGTTTCATCATCCTGTCCTTGTTCTCCTCGATGTTCTGCTGAAGCTGGTTCTTCTCTAGCTCCCACCTCACCTTCTCATTCTCAGCAGCCTGAAGCTGGACAGATTAAGACAGGAAATTTTAAATCCAGCTTCATTTTACTGGAAATAATTTGGCTAGGAAAAGGTATAGGTGCTTCATGGATCAAGGGGGGACTTCTCTCCATAATTTCAAGGAGAGGCATCTTGCCTTGCTCAGTCCATGAGATGCCAAAGCAGAATAGCTGCCCATTGCTTTTGAGGGGTGTGAGAGGGAGATGGAAATAAAATAAATAAATAAGCAAAGTACAATAAAATATTATTAATGGTCTATGTTAATTATTGCCTGGGCAGACAGAATTTAGAGCAAGAAAGAGCCTTCCAAACCACACTAATTAAGGTTTGCTTAATTATCTGAAATGTATTTCTTTTTCATTTAGCATTCACAGCAGCCTGACTTTAAATGGAGAGTATATAACTCTCCATTTTTCAAAGTTTTAATCATACATGTCAGCACATCTCCAGATGCAATGTAAAGTGCTTGCAATTACTTTTAACACAACAAATGCCTGGGTATTAGGTTGCTTGAAGGACCACTTGAAGCATATGCCTTTCCCCAAGACTGGCTGCAGAGGCCCTACTGAAAGATGTGGCAGCAACATCCATCAGATAGTTGACCACAAGAGACAGGGTCATTCCTATGGTGGCTTCCTCATTATAGGATTTCTTTCCACAGGACGATCCCTTGTTTGTCTGATTGCTTTTACATGGGCTCTAAAGACATGGCTGTTCTTAAATGACTGATATGACACTTAAATTATAAATACTGAGCCATATTCTATGTGGCAAATTTAGTTATGAATGTGTAACTCATCTTCTGACTTGATCCCCTCAAACCAACTTTACCAGGAAGCAACCTTGCTGTTTCCACTCCATTACCACCACCGGGTGAGGCTGTGTGTGCCCTGCTTCTGACTGTCTGGTAGGAGGGGTGTATGGAAATATCAACCTTCTGTGCCCCAAGTGTCAGTTGATCTCTATGAGGCTGCTGCCTGGTGAAGTAGATTTGGGAGTACATTTATGATGATGGTAGTGATGCCGCAAGTGTGACTTAGTGAATGCTAGTGAATATGGGTCTATGACTGCAATACAGAATGTCAGCCATTAGCTTTTGCTGCTATCTTGGCTTTCCCACTGAATTCTTTGATGCTTGTTCTTACTATGAACTTGAATTTTATTCATTTTTAGTTTATTTTATGATATTTTTTAAAAAATGTCACTCACCTTGAGAATTCTGTATAGCCTCAAATACTTTAATAAATAAACAAAGCAAAGCAATTTTTTCTCATGACAGAGATGAAAGGAAATTAGTTTTTACACAGTTATTGTGTGGCATTAATAGCTACATGCTTTGTAATAACTTTGTTCTGCATTTGAAATGTGATCATCCATTTAAACATTTCAATTTAAGTACTTTTATACATAGGAACAAACAACTTAGTTCTAGTTTTAAAGCTTTGAAATTACTAGTAATTGGACAGTGCATTCAGCATTTGTTTCTGAATTACTGGCAAAATCACAAGGAATGCACAATAGTTATTATACAATACATTAAAAAGGTGTATGTATGTTATTAAAATTAAAGGAAACTCTGGTGAGGCCTGTAACTATGGTTTAAGTTCCATTTATTTCAGTGGATCTTAAAGAATGCATAATTATTTGCTTTGCTCAGAATTCTGGGAACGGGGGAAAATCAGGGATATAAACAATCTAGCAAACATTTTTATTTATTATTAACAGATGAATGCTTAGTTGAAAACTGTGGAAGACTGTAAGATAGCCAAATTTCACTCGCATGGATTTCTACAGCTAAATCAGACCCTAAAAGAAGAGTTCTAGGTTCTTAAAATAAACAAGAGGGGAAAACCATAATTGAAAAATGAATTTTCTTTTCTTTTCTTCTTTTACACCTGCTCTTACGGATTGGTCTCACAAACCTCATCAACAAAAATAAGACTTTGTTTTCCTGCTGAGTTTTCCTTGTCCTAACTTAAAAAGCAAAGAAACTACTACAACAAAGTAATTATTTTCAACTAAATTGGAAATAATCTGACTTTAAAACATGAGATTATCAAAACATGAAAAATAATATACCTCAAACAGGCTAATTAATATAATAAATAGGAGATCTTATTTTATTAGAGGAACAAGTAGCATTTCTAAAAAAACAGTTTTGAGCTAAATGCCTTTTTTCTATGTAGGAAGAGAAAACAATAACACTTTGTGTCTTCAGAGCATTGGCAGCAATTTCATCTAAATATGAAAAGAAAATTCTTTTTTCTGTCTCTTTTCAAACCTGTTAGAAATCTAATGATGTGGGAGAACAGTGCAAATTTACTACCTAATTGGAGACATTTCCTCCTGTAATAATAGTCCTCCCTGTCCCTTCAAGGCTCAGGTAAAACTATTTTTACCAAAGCAAGCATTTCTGAGGCATTGCAAACTGTGCTTTTTCCCCTCAACATGTTTTTTTCAGTGTGAACTTATTTTTCTTTACCTCCTTTTGGATTCAGCCTACAGGAGCTGGAAATAAGAAAACTGCCAAGCAGTAGACAGCAATCATCCTTACCTTTGTTTTCAGCTTCTGAATCTCAGCTTCTGTAACTGCATGTTTGATTTGCAACTGAAAATGCAAAACCAGAAAGCAAACAAGTGAGCTGCAAATGTCAGAGCTCCAGTGTATTTCTGTTTGAGAAAGACCTTCTACACTGCCACCTGAATACTGTTGTACACACAGCGGAAGGCCCACAAGAGTGCTGCAGTGCAGTAGACTGTAAATTAAAATATCTAGCTTGGAAAATGACTCAGTCTATGCAAGTTAATTAAAGAAAAATGTTGCTGGCTAGCCTCTCAGAGTATCAGATCAGGCCGATCTGCCTGGACAAGTCAAATTTCTTGAAGGAGAAGATAATGTCAATTGCTCGGCTTGATTTGAAAGCCCCAGTGCACACAAATATTCTTAGAAAGCCTTGGTGCGTGGATTAGGCAGGCATGTCACAGAGGGCAGCTTACACAGAAGCAGGCTATTAAAAGGCTCCAGTAGCACAGTGAAGCCAATACAGTACTTCCATGTTATGTACTGCAACCAAAAGGCAAGCTTGCTGAACCTGAGCAAGGAGAGAGATCACTGTTCAGGTTTCACTTATGCGAATTTCCCACTAAAACTAATGTGACAGAATCTCCCATTCTGGACTTTAGGGTGCTCTTTAGGATGGATAAATGGATTAGAACTCGAAATCCTGGAAATAAATGAATAAAACTGTGAAAAATATCCTTATCAGAAATAGCAGTGGAAGGATTCTTCTAAAGCTTCAAAATCCAAATTATGATTACAACTACAGGTAAGATCAAGAAAGTAAGTATTTCTATAGGAGACCCTTTTAATATATACACACACACGCAATACACACACTCATTCACTGTATTAATGGGAGGGTCACCGTCACATTACGCACAATCTTTCTTATGGCCACATTTGTGAATTTTTGTTTGGTTTTGTACCAATGTACACAGCAAACTGCTTTCCCTGTGCTGATGCTGAATTTAATCACTTTTCCTTTTATAAAAAAAAACTATAGTAGTCATACTCAAATCTTACACTTTTCTCTGTTGTGGATGATTGAAAAATGTTGTATACTTCCAAAAAATGCAAAACCTCAGTTCCATTCTTTTATCTTTTCTACAAAGCACTATGAGCTCTACTTATTTCTGGCCTTCTTTCATGATCAGAATAAGCCCCAACTATAGCAACCTATTTGCAACTGGCCAATCAAAAGCATCAATACAGATTGATAGCTAGTTATTTATTAATATTTAAGTATATGCCTATTCTTTCCACATTGCAGCACCCAAGACAGCCAAAACAATAAACCATAGAACACCACCACCACCAAATTACATGACAACTATCAAGATATACAACCAAGCAGATAAAACACTAGAACCAACAAAAACAGTGACCAGCAGCCAACATCGGATCATAATCAGTTTGGCAAGATGAACAAAAAGGTCTTTGTCTTGTGGTGGTAGGTTTGATAGATCATGGCTGTCCCAAGCCCTGAGCCAAAACCTGAGACCTAGGGATAACCCCAGTGATGTCACAGGTTCTGGACCCAGGTGACGTTATAATAAAGAACAGCAGTTCTTTGTGACGGTGTTAAGCATGATACCTTATGTATCAACCACAGCTGCACAGAGTAATCAATTCAAATAAAAAATACCAAGTTTATCAAATGGAAAAAATACACACATACTTTTTTATGATTCAGAGTATTTATATACCACCCTTCAACCAAAAGGGCTCCCAGGCTTACAATCTGAACAAAATGTGAAAACAAGGAAAAGGAACTCCAAGAGTGATGAAATGACTGAAAAGGTTGAGCAGTGGTGGGACAGTTTAAGTCCAGCAGATATTTGCCTATTTTTCTCAGGGGTCACAGCAGTAGTAGTGGAATAGAGGGAGGGCCTTTCATCAGCTGCCAGGGCATAGGCATGATGACAGCACTCTCACCTAGAGATCTCTCCCCTTGTGATCTGAGAAAAAAAAATCTAGGCCCTGAGATCTGGAAATCCTAACAAGCAGAAGGCTGGGGTGGGGGTAGATGGGTCTCTCTAAGAAGACAATTCCAGAGTTTGTGTACAGACAAAGAACAGATCTACACCTTCTGTCTTTACTAGCCAGAACTCTTTCTCACTTATCTCAGCACAGAAGCCAACTCATATTACATGCACTTTCTTTGTGTGAACTGGTAAAACCAGAAGCTTAAAAAAGCTATCAAAAGTGTGAAACGATTTACTTGGTAACTTCCATTGTTCAGTCTATGATTTTAACTGAAACAAAGGCCTCTACAGAATCTTGAGACCCCACAGCCCAATTCACACAAGGAAACAGCAGTGGGGTGACTATCTTAAATCCCAACACTTGTGTTTACCGTACTTTCTAATGTACTCATATAGATTGTTTACCATGTACAGCTAGTATTTTAATTGCACCACAAACCTCATAATCTCTGTGAACTGCCTTTGTAAAACAATTCTACAAACAAGCAAGGCTTTTATGTAAATTATATAAAACAAATAGACTATAGATACTGATGAACATTTGTGATAAAAGTCACATCCTCATTTAACATGTCATTCATGAGACTGCCCAGAAGGAATGAAGACAATACCGACGTGGGAATTTACCTGTTTGTATTAGACACTCCTAAAGCAGGGGGAAAAAACATCTCTGCCCTAGTTTTAGTCCTAGAAATTCATGAGAAACAGACCAGGAAAGGAGGTATATCATATATATGTATATATTAAAAATCCTGTAAGTGCAGATAAATTCCCACCACATCGCTAGGCTTTTGACCAATATATTTTGACCAATTTAGGGACTTTGGTTGTGCCAGTCCTTTCTGGCTTATGGAAATCCTAAGCCTATCATGGGATTTTCCTGGCAAGTTTCTTCAGAGGGGATTTGCCATTGCCATCCTCTGAGGCAGAGAGCATGTGACTTGTACAAAGTTACCCAGTGTGTTTCCATGGCCGAGTCGGAATTTGAGCCCTGGTCTTCAGAGTCCTAGTCCAACTACACCTGCTGGCTGTCAACTGAGGGTCTTCAGTCAGAAAAGTCTGACTGCATTGAATTCAATTCATCTGCCAAGCAATTATGCACAAAATTGTTGCCTTAATCTGAATTTGAGACTATACAAAAGTAAGTCCAGGGCATTAAATCTTCCAGTTTGTAGTGACCCTAAGGTTTAGAGCAAAGTGTCACTAACAACTCAACTAATTGAAAAAAGAAGACAGGATGAAGTTAATACCTAGGCATCAGATTTATAGCCAACCCTTTAACCTTAAGTTACTGCTGAGCAGTTCCACTGAATTCAAAGTGAACAGTTTTAGGAAAGTATCTTTTCTAATAACTTAGGAAGGCATCTCTTGTCCTAATGATTAGCAATAATTTCTTTGTGGACTACCAACAGCATTACCTTTATGGCAACGCATGTTAAAACTGGCAACATTTGTCTCATTTAACAAAACAAGTCCTTGTAAATGCTCAAGCCTATTTACATACAGTATATGGATTTCAAAGGCTAGTAGGAAATCAATTAAGTCATTCACAGAGAGGAGTTCAGATCAGTGAAGAATGCAGTGATGTGAATCAATACTGTCTGGAAGCTGGATATCCATGATGAGTGCTAGAACTTACCTCTTTGAATTTGTGAGCCAGTTTGCTGGTGTCCAGTTCTGCTGGGGAAAACATGTCATCATTTTCAGGAAGCTCAAATACTTCAATGGCCATATCTCCTCCTGGGAGGACAGGCCCCATGTCATCCTCATCCTCATCAGTGGCATACTCCCCTGTCTTAGAAGTACATAATTATAACATTTCTGTCATTCACTGCCACTAGATAGTTTTACTGCATATAGTTTTCCGAAACAAACAATTCTTTAACAGCAAAATAAGACAAGTAAGTGTGAAAAGATAGCAGTGGCAAGAAGCAAAGGATGGAATCTTTTGGAAACTATGCCACGCGGGTGCATGCTCTAAATCCTAGAGCTACAGCAAAATTGTAATGGTTCGGACTACAATAATTGCACTGTATATTATATGTGTTTTTTTCTTGTACAGGTCCCATCCTTCTTTTATAAGGAGTGCAGAGACAAACATAATTATGCCATCCTATCATCACAACTACATTGTCAGGCAGAGTACCAAACCATGTACAATCTCTCTCAATAACCACATATACAGAAACCTCCCTGTCTTCATGGCTCCCAGATTGGGCAAGCACTACAATTTGGCCATATCAAGAGAGCCTAATCTTCACCTCCCCTTGCCCCAAGTGAAATAAAAGCACATGCTTTATTTTTCTTTTTTCCTTCAAGAGAAGCAGCACTTTACTTCTCCTTACCAAGGAGAAAGACAGCATTGGCTGTTTGTATCTCTGATACTGGCTGTTCTAGCCTGAAGTCAGAGAAGAAATATCCATGTTTGCACAAAGCACAAGGAAGGAAAACAGGAGGGGGGAAAAGGCTAACAGGAAGAATAAAGAAAGGCAGCAATATATATCTGTACATACTGGGTTGTTTTTTTTTTTTCAAATGGGGAGGAATGGATAGTGGTGAGCAAGCAATGAAGAAACACTTCTTGCTGGGAACATGATGAAGGAATCATCTTGCTAGGGGCACCAGGTGAAGGCTTAATATAAAGTCTTCCACTGCACACATCTCTTAAAAAGCTGTGACTGCAAAAGATTTTTATACCTGGGGTCTCACAATAAGATGGCCATGTGGAAACTGACCTTGAGCCTGAAAGACAACAACATCCCAGTACCACACACTAAACCTCACAGCTGTGTTCAGAAATACATATTCCTTGGTCAAAATTAGCCATCCTAACCACGCAACCTGGCGCCCTTGATATATTTTGAATTACAACTCCCATGAAATCAATCCAGCATGGCTAATTATGGAGTTGTAAGAAATGTAACACAAAACATCTGGAGGTTGTTGGGTTACCTAGCTATACTGTACCAAATGGATACTGTTGTTTAGGGACATGATGGGCCATTTAAATGTGCTCTGTCCTGTCAACATATAAGTACAGATTGATTTAGTTCAGGGAGGAAGATTGTGGGGCCTTCCACATGCTGTTGGGCTGCAACTTCCATCCTCCCTCACCACTAGCTGTGCTGGCTAAGGCTGATGGGAGTTGCCGTCCAACATTTGGAGACCACCCATTCTACAACTGATCTTCAGTGGGTGCTAATTCATGGTTATTCTATTCACATAGCAGAAAGAGGTATTCTACAAACAGAAATGGCTACAAGCCACATAAGATGGTTTGTGCATCTACCAGCAGCACTGTCAGGCAGCAAGCAAGGCAGTAAAGGCAGGCCAAGTATTCTAGGTTCAAGTACAGCCATGCTGTAATTATGTTAAGGTCTCTGGTGGCCTGCACAGATGTGAACTGATGTCATTACCATCCTTCATTCCTTGTAAGCTGTTGGCCTTTGAATGTGTATAACACAGCTGCATCTTCACTGCTCATACCAATGATCATTTGCATTTGCTTTAATAGAGAGTGCCAAATATTCCCAACATTCTTGGTCACATCTCAAACATCTCTCTCTGTTTTGTAATCAAGTATGACTTTTCAGTTACTGTTGTTTGCAGGAGTAAGAGTCCCATTTTATATATGCTTATTGAGAAAAAAGTCCTGCTGAGTTCATTATGACTGAACTTCAAGTACAGTCTATTATTCCACTTGAAGTACGTTACACATTCTAGATTCTATGCCCTGTTAAATTATCACAGACGTTACTGTGATAATTATTTCTGAAGTTTAACATGTTAAGGACACTTAAAGCTGACTGTGAATGTATTGTTCTAATTCAGAAAAAGAAAAGTATAAAAGAACACTGTACAGAATTTCACTGAAGAACATTCTCTTCCTTTTCTAAGGCTCCATTAAGGGCCTAAATCAGGGGTAGGCAACCTTTTTGAGCCGGGGGCCGGGTTGCTGTCCTTCAGACAACTGGGGGGCCGAAGCCAAAAAATAAATAATTAAATATATTTTTTTTAAAAAAATTAATTAAATAAATAAACCGGGACAAATGTAGGACAAAAATTTCAGATGGAGGACTCTTTTTAAAAAAATGGAGGACACGCAAAAAAATTTGCTGATTTAAAAAAAATGTTAATATAAATGCATGTTTTGGAGGCTTCTATAGACAATTGCCCCCCTTGCCTGCCGCTTGCCCCCCCCCTTGCCCACCTCCTCCTGATAGGCCAAAGGCCCCATGTCCTCATGCGAGAGGCCAAAGGCTCCGGAGGCAATCGGCGGCAGGACCGGGCTGGGGCCGGTCCCAAGGCCTTGCCGGGCCGCATCCGGCCCGCGGGCCACAGGTTGCCTACCCCTGGCCTAAATAGATGTCAGGAAGAGATGTGGGTACCACTGGCCTACCTTGGTACCATCTAGTAAAAGTAATGCATGATATGGTATCACTGTTATAGCACCCCCACACTCCAATTTATTGGGAACCACTTGCAGCAAATAAACATGACTCTGTCACTAGACACAGTACTTGTGCTATAAATTATGGAAAACAGATGGGAGACAACAGAAGCCACACCTCCCAAGTGATGTGTTGTTCATCCCAGAACTGATTCACAATAAACAAACTCAGTGCACATTCCTTGTAGCTTCTAAATATTTTCACTGGAACCAAGTAAACATCTCTAACATTTTCTCAATTCCTGGGTTCCTCTAACACAAAGGTAGAAATTAAAGTAGTTAAAATAACTCCAGTCACACACCAATCAATATGAGATAAATCCAGGAGGATGAAAGAAAGGAAGGAAGGAAAGAAGGAAGGAAGGAAGGAAGGAAGGAAGGAAGGAAGGAAGCGGTGGTGGTGGTGGGAGGACATGTGGCAGCACCTTTAAGACTAATTGGTTTTTATTTCTGCATGTGCTTTTGTGGATATAAGCCCACTTCTTCAGATGCAGTACTGAATGATAGGTACTAAGGCCTCAGGCATAAAGCTTATTTATATTTATACAATTATGGAAGTGGCTTAGCAACAACAAAAACTCAAACCAGTTAGTATTAAAGGTACTGCCATTTTCCCCTTTTTAACCCCCCTTCCGTTCTTCCTTCCTTCCTTCCTTCCTTCCTCTTCTTTACGATGCAAGAGACTAACACAGCTACATCTCTGAAATCTAGCATGTATCTTACACAGGAATCATGTTTTGGCTTGCAACTGAATAAATGAAGGAGGGACTGTAACAATATTAGTTGTTTAGATATTACACTGACTTATTAAGCCACATATTAGAATATAATTAGTATAGCGTAAGAAGCAAAATATCAGAGGCAAGTTACTTTCTCCACAAACCTTTTTAAGGTAACGGTTGTTTTTTTTATTGGAGTTGCCTGAGGTTCCATGAAATTTTCTCTGAGTATTCTAAAACAGTTGATAACAAACATTAAATAAGATCTCTTCTATGCAATAATATTCAGGTCAATAAACTTTATGTGTTCTATTCAGTGCCTGCAAAAGGGGCAAGAAACCTTGTAGCTGACTACAATATCCTTTATTCCCAATCATGAATATTGGGTCTGATAGTTCAGGAATATCTGAAGCATTACACAGGTTTCTCATATCTGTTCTACAATTATCCATAAAGAACTGAGAAGATTATAGCACATGGATGGGCATCTGTGGCTTTCCAGATTTTGTTGAACTGCAGCTCCCATCAACTATAGGTAGCAAAGTCAATGGTAAGGAACCATGAGAACTGCATTCTTGCAGCATCGAAAGGCCACATTTCCCATCTGTTGTAGACCATGTCCCAACTGCATTGCTTTCCTTAGCCCCATCCTCTTAGAAGTGTCTCCTGGTTCTAATACTAGTCCTCTGCTAGAGAGAGTTGTCAGCGTCACCAAACAGTAGTGAAACTGTCAAAGCACATTGTTGTTCAAGCAGCAATATGGTTGGAAATACAGTCAGCCCTTCTTATACAGGGATTTTTTATACATGAATTCAAGCATACACGGTTTGAAAATGTTCAAAAAAGTATAAATTTCAAATATCAAACCTTGATTTTCCATTTTTTTTATAAGGGACACCATTTTGCTATGTCATTATATTTAATGGGACATGAGGATTTTGTTATCCACGCAGGATCTTGGAACCAGACCCCAGCGTATAACAAGGGTCCACTTTACAAAGTTTCTTTGCTACTGTTATTCATACTGTTGTTTCGAATGTATATATTTCCAAAGTAAGTCTTCCAAAAGCTATCCACAACGACCAAATTACAACAGTTGCATCTGTAAGATCACAGTCTGGAATCTAAGCTGCAGCTGAAGGTGTGTCCTGTCAAATGGGTTACAAAATCAGATTTCATCAAATCTGATGGACAATATACATCTCAGAATCAGAAGAGCCTTAGTCAGGCTAGTGAGTTAACCCATATAGTAAGTGCTTTGTTCAATGGACATCTAATAACTGTAGGAATGTTTTTTTACGTTTTAAGGAAGTAAGAAGAAAAGAAGCTTGCATGCATGGAAACCACTGAAAACATAAAAGAAATGTGTGCAAACTTTATCTCTCTTTAGAATGTTACTAGGGACTACATAGTTGTATAGACCCAGAGCGGTATAGTGTTTTCAGTGATGAACTAGGACTTTGGGAGAGCAGGGTTTGAATCCCCACTCACCATGGAAATGTACTGTGTGACCTTGTTCAAGTCACATTCTCTCAGCCTCAGTGGAAGGCAATGGCAAACCACCTCTGAACAACTTTTCCTGAGAAAACTGTGTGATAGGTTTGCCTTATGGTTGCCATAAGTCAGAAACCACATGAAGGCACACAACAATAACAACATAGCTGCAATTCCTATTTGCATATCTAGAAAAAAAATTCCATAGCTCTCTACCTCCAAGAACACGAAAAGAGAGCAAAATAATTGAGAAGAACATATCAGATAATATTGGGTATCAGTATACACTGCAACTCTGTAAAAGCAGGGGGAGCAATGGTTGTATCATCTCCTTACACAACACCACCTTCAAAACTAATTAGAGGGAGATAAAAGTAATCCTCTGGCCGGACAGATAATGGTGCTTCTGTGCATTAACCATCCCACTCTTAATATAGAGGCAGCATAATCCTCCACAAGAAAAACATAATTTAGAGATGTATCAATTAGACCAAGGCTAGTAAATATTTTCCTGCTTCTTAAAAAAACAAAACAAAACCCTACTTTAAACTCAGGCTGAAATTGACCCACATTTTCAAATAAAACATACAATCCATGATTTTTTTATTGTGGCAAACCCCCAGATTTTTTATTTCAAATCATGTGAGATATCAGTAAAGTCTGAGGTCTCCAAGTAATTTGCCTATCTTAGCTGCACAGAATTAACATGATCTGCATTTCGTTTTCACAAACAAAACTACAGTGAATGAATATGTTGACATTTATTCTAAAAAACATGACAACGAACGTCTGCTCACTGTATTCCCAAGGATGATTCTGGCAGACATCTGACCTGCCAGACTGATGGGTTTTAGAAATGACTTCTAGTTTGAAACTGTGCCTGATGTACCTGTTTCTCTCTTCCATACTTGTTTGTTTCTGATATTTTAATTCATTGTACTTTAAACTGTGTTGTTCTTAGGATTTTAAGAAAATTATGTATTTGTATTTAGGTGATTGGAAAAATCACAAAATGAATATATTAAAAATCCTTTATATATGGGGCTGCCTTTAAGAAGTGTTTAGAAATTTCAGCCTAAATACTGCATTCCAAAAAGATCCCATCTTATCTTAGAAGCCAAACAAGGTTAGCCCTGGTTAGTACTTGGATGGGAGACTGCCAACGAATTCCAGGTGCTATAGGCTATATTACAAAGGAACTGGCAAAACCACCTGAGTATTTCTTGCCTAAGAAAACCATATGAAATTCATGGGGTCCCTATAAGCAAACAGGCAACATGAACATACACCCCAGAATACAGCGGGCAATTTATTCACTGGGACTTCCTAAATCAAGCATTTTTGGCCAATATTTAAAAGATTCCCCAGTTTGTTTTCAGGTACAATTAAAATCACCTATCCTAAAAATCCTATGTAGTCCAAGACAGATTATTGAAAAGACTGATTTTTCCCTCCCATATGAACTTGCCATCACCTTCAGTCATCTAGAAGTCCTGCTCAAGCTTTCTCACCTTCAGGAGTCAGGCATCTGGCTTCCAGAGACTGTGCCTTTTCTCTTCCCCAGACTTCTTGAATGTGGAATTCTTTCAAAGGTTGTCCCCATCCTTTGAGGTCAAAAAGCATGGAACTGCTTTATTTTATTGATGTTCTTGTTGTTGTGTGTCTTCAAGCCATTTCTGACCTAAGATGAACCTATCACAGGGGTTTCTTGACAAGATTTGTTTAGAAAAGTTTTGTCTCTGCCTTAGCCTCAGGCTGAGAGAGAGTGACTTGACCAAGGTCACTCAGTGGGTTTCCATGGCCTTGCAGGGATTTGAACCCTGGTCTCCAGAGTTAGAGTCCAGTGATTAATCCTGCATACTATGATGGCTCTACTTCAATTTATTTTGTATTTTAGACTGCTTTATTTTAAACTTTATTTTAAAATGCTTTATTTTATTTTAGATATTTCTGAATTATTTAACAAACTGTAACCCATATTAATGTTGGCTGAAAGGTAGGATGTATATACATTTAAGATAAATAAAAACAATTATTTCTTGATATGTGAAAATAATCAATATACCAATTTTCCTTATGCACTTCATGTGGTACATGATTTCTGTGGAAGAATCATAGGCAGTGAAGTGAGACTTGATATTTACCAAAGCTTAAGAAATAAGCAGCTCACTTGACATTGCAAATTCTTTTATGACACTGGTGTGTATTCACAATAAATATTTACCATGTAAAACAAACAATGGTAGAACAATGTCAGAACATATGCTTTGCATCAAAAGGTACCCAATTCAATTCTTGGCAGGTTCAGGTAAGAATGGGAAAGAATGTGTCTAAACCCCAGAGAGCAGCTGAGGGTCAGTGTAGAGAACAGTGATCTCTATAGACCATTGGACTTAATCAATATAAGATAGCTGCCTATACTACTCTTTTCATGGTTATCATGTCACATAAATAAATATGAAAACCAAAGTAGGAAAACTGAGAATTTCCCCTAATTTATCATCCTGAAGTATTTTTGGCCACCAGCCTAGAATTATGAGGAATTGACACTTTTTAAATTAAAGCAATCGAAGAATCTGAAAGAATTATAGTACTGTACACTTTGAGTATTAACACCGTGAACAGTACTGCCCAAGCTGAAATTCAAGAAAGCAAATTTTATCTCCTCCTCTATGTTGTACATTCAAGTAATAAGAATATTACATACTTAAAGAGAGATGCATTGTGCACAGCATGATTTTGATTATGATCATGAAGGGTGGAATGGTCATGCAAAGCTTTTTAATTTGCAGAAGGAAAAATTTCCAGCTGCAATTAGATAAAACACTGGAGAGAAAGTGAAATGCAAGGAGACAAGGAAAGGGAACTTCATGAAGTTACAAAAGAAGGAAGAAACGTGTTACCTCATCATCATCTGCGTCATACTGTGCATAGTGTTGTTCCAAAAGCTCTCTCTGGCGACGTTCTTGCTCTAAGGTCTGGCTAATCAACTGAGCCACTTCACTTACTTGCCCTGGCTTTTCTCTTCCAATTATAAACCTGAGGAGAATATCAATGAAACAAAGAATTTCTCATCTGCTCCTTACCTGTATACTGTACACCCCAACATGACACCTTAAAAACTAAGACATATCTTCTGGAATAAGCTTTTGCAAACTCTAGCATTGCATGTACAAAAGCAGCACAAGTGGCCAAATTTTTCATTCATTCTTTGTCTTTCACTCACTCACATATAAATATTTAAGACAAGTCCATGGCTGTGTTTAGAACTGTTCTGGGCAGAATAAATGTTAAATTCAAAGATATGAATATAAAACTTCTACAGTATTAGTCCTGGAATTCCTTCATGAAGTAGAATCATAATGCAGGACAGATGTTACCATGCAGAGTATCCAATGTATTTTTCAAAATGTAGTACCTGGTGAGATTTCTTTGATGAGAAAAGGGAGGACCTGAGTGCAATAGTGAGAAAAGGTATCCTATCCTTGGTATGTCCTGTTGTTCCAGTAGGAGTAAGAGTAAGAGTAAGAGTAAGAGAGGTAAGAAGAAGGATTTACAAACTGCAGCATAAATGTGGGGAATAGAAATTTTATTTCCCCCTTTACTTGCCCATTTACCAGTTGCCAAAATCCATTTTTAGGTTCTTCTATCTAATGAGCACTCAAAAGTTTTTGCACCTCAGGTTGTAATATTAATATATATGCTTCTTTTATGATTAAATATTAATTTAAGCCTTGTTTAAAGGAAGATTACATGCAAGAACAGTGTCTATGAAGTCCTTAATCTCAGCTGTGTATGGATGTAACGAATAAACGAAGGCAATGTTGGCTTTCTTCTGTCCTCCTTAATGTGCAGAAACAAAAAACAAAACCTTTGGCCCACCAGAGATGCTAAGTTACAGCATTGTCCGAGGTAATCACTCTCAGAGGTAGTTAACAGTAGCAGAGTATGGAAGTACCAGTTCAGTTTAAGTATTGGCAATGCACTGACCACTTGAATAAACTGTCAGACACTCATTGATACCTTCCAAGTCCTTGGAGGTTCTTTATCATCCGTTATAATATGTCCAGATATTTACAAACATTCTTCCTGACTCCCATCAACATATGCCATTTTACCAACTCAGCAACAATCCAACTCACCAACATAAACCCACAGGCGCCTTAACTTTCAGTGCATTTATACACAGAGCTGGCTAAGAGTCATCGCTTGGTGCTACTCAGTAAGTAAGTATTTGCATCATGCCAAGTGCTCTGACTCAGCAATTCCTGCCACTCAAAATATTTTACCACAATTTAAAGGAACATTGTTCCAACAGATAGGCATTCAAAAGGAAAAAGGAACAATACCCAAAGCTTAAAGAGTTATTTCACCAGGCTATAAACTCCAGCATGTTCCAGCCAGAATGGCTAATGGTCATGCTGGTTGGGATCTTCTATGAGCATCAGTCCAAAAAGTAATTTCCCCCCCAAGCTCTAACAATAACATACACATCAATCAAATACAAAGTTCCATATGCACACACAAACAGAGTTGCCAAAGACAGAATTTCCAATGTGTTATATCCAGATGCTGGTCCTGCCACGCTAGGGTTCTTAGGCAGCAGTTCTAACATTACATGTGGAGCTGAAATAGGTGGGGTGGTGGAACAAGTCCTGAGCACTTGTCTGGAAGCAACTATATAGACATTAAGAAGTCATTAGGTCCACAATCATTTTTTAAAAGTTCTGATCCCTACAGTCTATCCACTGCCTTCAAAATTAAGGAACGACTTTTATTAATAATCAGTCATTGCAGTCCTGTGATGTTCTAATCATCAAATGCAGCTATAAAGATTCCTGATATACTAAGTACTCCTTTTCTTGGCATACAATACATATCCAGATGTTTTATCTTTACCTGCATAAATTAATAGATGTTGCCAAAATGCTATAGGTGCAGTCATTTCCCTCTCATTTTTGTGTTTTCTTGACAATGTTTCCATTGTTCCTGGATTACCTAGAGCAGTGGTAGGTAACTCTGGAGGAACTGGGGACATTTTTCATCCCTGCACTCCCTTTGGGAGTTGCACCTGTGTTCTGAATGCCACTGGAAGCAACATCACATCACTTCCAATGTCACTTTCATCCTATTTTCACCCGTTTGTGGGGAATTTAAATATTGTAGGGGGACTGGTGAGTGATGGGGGCAAAACTGCTATATTTGGAGGCAGCTTTGAGCTGATATTGGCCAAAACATTTGATTTTTTTCCTTGAATTTTAGGGGTCTCAAAGGCTGCAAAATGGGCCCTGCCCATGGGCCACACTTTGCCTAACCTTGATCTAGAGGGAATAGTTTCTACAATTTAATATAGCCATCATTTGTATAGCTGTTAAATGTATACTGCAAGTCTTCAATGCACCTGGCTCATCAGGGTAGTCTGCTAAATCACAAATGCAAAAAGGATCTTAAACTGATCGAAAGTGGAGGCGTGTAAGAGGCTACAAAAGGAAACAAAAATTTACACTAAAACTATTTCTTACATCTATGTTGTAAATAAAACTTCCACAGACTGGTACTCTCCAGATTGTATTGACTATGATCGACTACTAAACCACAGATGGCACCAGTTTTGAGATATTGCCTTACAGCAAGGAACTGACACATGTCCACATCTCAGAGTAACATATACAAAGTAGCTGGGATTATTAGGGAATAGACATTTTTAAATTTTCTTGAAGATTACTTCATATATTTATTTCATTTATGCAGAACGTGGAAAACTTATTTTTTCAGGCCTAAAATTCCCAGAATGCCCCAAGCAACATGAGTTAGCAATTTGTGTTAGGAAAATGACCAGTTTTTAGAGGTTCTTTAAAGCCTGTATTCCTCTGCTTTCTACCATAGATTTCAAGGTGGCACAACCACAGATTCTTAGAGTAGAACAGAAAGTGAAAACAGAGCCAGTGAGTGGCAGCTTCCTCCATGCCTTCTTGCATGACATTGCAGTGCTACAGTTCTCTTCCCACAGATGTTTTAAATGTGTGTCTTTTTTCTAGGTGAAAAAAATCCATTCAGCAAAAGATATGCTTTTACAACCATCTCCTGTGGGAAGAGAACTGAAGTGCCATGATATCATGCAGTAAGTTATGGAGAAAGGTGCTACTCTCTGGCTCCATTTCTGCTTTTGTTTTCTCATGTGATAAGACTCTGGGTTTCAGAAAGCTTCCCATGCTTGAGAGAGACTGCTTGAACTGAAGTGCCATTGCTATGTATTCTTCAAAAGTACTCAAGAACAATCTTCAACACAAAATTCTCAAGAGCATTTCTTCTGCTGAGTCATTTGTCAGACATGAAGTCGTAAAGAGAAGCAGACAGGAATGCAATCTGGCATATGTAGAGTTGTCAGCGAGGACTTCAAAAAGAGAAAGAAATATATTTGAATATGTTATGATGAGGTCAGGGTCTTACTGTGAGACCATGTAACTGCACACAGAGAAGATTTAAGGTCTGGAGAAAAGTCACCAGAGTAAAATCCATAATATATGTAAACCTATTAACTACCATTCTGCCTGTCCTCCAAAGATCAGTGAGATCCTGTCATAAAGCCTTTTTGTGGAGACAAAATTCTGATTTACCACTTTAGACTTTTCCTTTCTCACAAACATACATATAAAGCCCTACTCCTCTTCAGCCACTTCCCTTCTTTTTGTGCACACCTGCATGCTTCTCTATGAAGTGCTGCTTCTCTGCCCTCTAACAAACAATGGGAAGAACATGAGGCATCTCCACCATAGCTTGTGAGATATTTAACATTCTCAATCAGAGAGCTCTGGCATCACTATAAACTACAAATCCCAGGATCCCATAGGATTGAGCCATGCCAGTTAAAGCAGTGTCAAACTGAAATATTTCTGTAGTGCAGATTGGACCCATGACAGGTATCTCCATCCTACATGAATCTGTCCAGTCTTCCTTTAAAGCTGCACAACGTGACAGTCAACACTATGTATTGGGGTAATGATTTTCATAGTTTAGCATGCACTGGCTTATCTAGCCTTTCTAAATATGGAAATCCATAGAAGGATTTAGCATTGGCTAGATCTTTCCACATGTGAGAAGCCAAGAAAAAACTGCCACAACACAAAAAGTTATCTTCACTGCTGGGTTTTGAACTATGAGAGATTAGAAGAGCTCACTATGGATCTGCCTATATCCATTGAACAGGAAGACATTTACATGGCTGCCTGGCAACAGTACTGACTCTTGTTGTTGTTAATTCTTCTCTTAACCGCCCCCCCCCCCCAGGATAGAAACAGCCAGGGGGAACTGATAGAAGTATGTTAAGGGCTATGGCCACACAAGAAATGGTTACTAGTTTTTAGAATAAGGACAGACAACTGCAGCAGGGGCCAATTTTAACTTCCATAGTGGGTCATACTATCATGTTCTTGCCTAAAAAAAATGTAAACCACTTCTAATTTAAATTTCTCTTTTTAGCTGTTGTTCAGCATTTGGATAATGTTTTTTTTTGGGGGGGGCAAGAGTGTTGGGAAATGAGTTTAAACACATATAGCTGTTCCATGTAGTATTTAACAGGGAATTCCTTTTAAATGCAAATCTAACTAAAGACCTATATGCGGAAGATTGCTATGATGAAACAAGCAGAGTAAGAGGGAGACTTGGCATCTTCTAGTGTTTAATTGGAGGATTCAGAATAGGTAGACAAGAAGGGAGAACACTTTGGGTCACTCAAACTATCTAACTCTATAAATACTGCCCTCTCTGTGGCATTCTTGACTCTTCAGTGCTAACCGTTGCTACAAATGACCTGAACAGACACCTGGGCCAAAACTAAAAAAATAATTTCAGCAGGGAGAAATGTAAGATACCACGCTTGGGCAGTAAAAGTGAAATGCATAGATATAATATGAGTGACACTTGGCTTGGTGGCAGTACATGTGAAAGGGATCTAGGAGTCTTAGTGGACCACAAACTGAACATGAGTCAGCAATGTGATGCAGCAGCTAAGAAAGCCAATGCAATTCTAGGCTGAATCAATAGGAGTATAGTGTCTAGATCAACTGAAGTAATAGTACCACTTTATTCTGCTTTGGTCAGACCTCATGTGGAATACTGTGTCCAGTTTTGGGTACTAGAATTCAAAAAGGATGCTGACAAGTTGGAGTATGTCCAGAGATGGGTGACCAAAATGGTGAAAGGTCTGGAAACCATGCCTTGTGAGGAGTGGCTTGTGGAGCTGGGTTTGATTAACCTGGGGCAAGAGAAGGTTAAGGGACAGCATGATATCCATGTTTAAATATTTGAAAAGATGTCATATTGAGGATGAAGTAAGCTTATTTTATGCTGCTCTAGAGACTAGGACCCACAGCAATATATTCAAGTTATAGAAAAAGAGATATCACCTAAACATTAGGAAGAACTTCATGGTAAGAGCTGTTTGTCAGTGGAACACGCTGCCTCAGAGAGTGGCAGAGTCTGCTTCTTTGGAGATTTTTAAAGCAGAGGCTGGACAACCTACTATCAGAAGTGCTTTATGTTTTCCTGAATGGCACGGGGTTGGATAAAATGTCCCTTGTGGCCTCTTCCAAGTCTATGATTCTATGACTGTGCATGCATGAGTTCACAAGATTCATTCCTGTCCCTCAAAATTACCTTGATGGGTTCTGAGGAACATGTTGTTATGTGCCTCTAAGCTGACTCCGGCATCTGGTGACTCTATCATAACATTTTCTTGGCAAGATTTATTCAAATGAGGTCTACCATTGCCTTTCTCTTAGGCTGGGAGAAAGTGACTTGCCTAAAGGTACACTGTGGGTTTCCATGGCCAAGTGTAGATTCGATCCACAGTATCTGGAAGCCTACTTCAATATTTAAACCATGCTGGCTCCCAAGCTGAGGCGCTTGGGTGGCACAAAAAAGGGGCTGGGGCCTCGAGGCTTCATTTTGTGCACTCCACTTTTAGAAGCTGATACTTTTCAATTAAAAAAAAATCAGTGGGAGAATTTTAAATACACAATGGGCCATAAAGACTCATATGTTCAAAACATCGCAAGCAATACTTTAAAACGAAACACATTGATTTTTTATATAAAAAAGTATAGGAGCAGAGAATATCTAAGTGCAAACTGTTTAATTAACTATTCCAGTTCTGATTATGTAGGCAGAAACCAGTATAGAAGAGTCATTATGCTCTGAATCATGGCCTGAAAGATTAGCCATTGAAGCATAAGAACACTTAAAGAACCTAGCTAATTATATGCTTGCTATTACTGGTGTGCTAGAACTAGACATGTACTTTATTACTGACAAGAATAGTGCTAAGGAGCATACGGTATGATTACAGAGAACAGAGAGCATAATAACCAGTGAAGTCACATGAAGGAACATACAATATCCAAGTCTACCAGGAAATAAAAATTCTCTTCTACAAATCCTGGTGAAATAATTAGGTGCTCTCTGCAAGAATGCTGCCTGGTGGATCATGCACTGTGATATCAGTGGAGTCCTAAAACAGTACCTCAGAAATGTCTCAGTGCAGGCTACTCTGATTTGGGAATTACTATTTATTTATGCTAAGGCTGTTCTAAGGGAATGTTATTAAGGCATATTAAGTAGTCACTTTACTGAAGCTAAGCCAAGCTATGGGCTTGTCTACATGATTAAAATACTCCTCATACGAGTCAAATAGAATATTAACTGGCCACATGCACTTCATGGGGCTTTCTGTGCCCCCCCCCCCCCCCCCTAAACCTTGCAGAAAAAGGCTTCGTGGTTTTTACCAGAGTATCTGTAGAAATTTTGGCCTGTTACAGACTGCCAAAATAAAGCTGCTTTGGGTCTCTTTGGAGGTATGCTATTTAAATGATGCATGGGTCCTAAGAGTCCGGAGGTCGCACCAAAGCCACACTCCATTCATAAGCACTGGAGTTCAGCTTTGGTGCAGCTTCCAGATTCTTAGGATGCATGCATCATTTAAACAGCATACCTCCAAAGAGACCCGAAGCAGCTTTATTTTGGCAGTCTGTATAGTATCTGTAGAAATAAAAGTGTGCATTTTTTACAAGAGGGAGTATGAACAGATGCAAATAGATGTGAATTTGTGCAGGAAAGTGAAGACAAGTAATCACTGATCTGAATGGCTGAAAATGTGCACCAATTTATATAATACACTTACATGTAGATTACCTCTTTGGCCTCATCCATACTACAGAAATAATGTAGTTTGGAATCGCTTTAACCACCATGGCTCAATGATATGGAATTCTGGAATTTGTAGTTTTGTGAAATATTTAGCTTTCTCAGAGAGCTCTGGTACCACATTAAACTATCAATCTTAGGATTCTATACCATTGAGCCATGGCAGTTAAAGCAGTGTTAAACCACATTATTTCTCCAGTGAAGATGCACCCTATGGCTTGGGTCTGACAAGAGACCACCTGAGAACCTCCTACATGCTGCCTTGACTTCGAGGAAATGGAAAAAGGAGGGTGGATCAAAATAAATAAGAGTACAGGTGGTTTGAGTGCTGGATTAGGAGTCTAAGAGATCAGGGTTTGGATTTATAGACATGGAAACCCATTAGGTGGGCAAGCTTCACTCTCTCAGCATAAGAGACAATGACAAAACTTCATCTGAATAAACTATGATAACCAAAAAAGCTCACAATAAAAAATGTGTGCATGTGTCTTAAACAATCAACCCAGAAAAGCAAACCAAAATATTTAGCAGAAACAAACAAAACCTGAAACATACAACACTACTTTCCAGTCCTGGTTTTGGCCCTTGTTTTCGCTGCTGTAAACTGCGCTTCTTAAGAGCTTTCAAAATATTTTTTTTAACCTACACATTTAAATGGATACTATTCCATACAGATGATGTAGCTCTAAAGGGCATAATACTCTAGTCTGATGAGGTGGGGAAGATATTGAATTCTGACTTGATAGCTGGCTGAGCAAAAAGAAACACATTAAATTAGCATTTCCCTGCTACAGAAAATAGGACTAGTTCATGAAGTAGCAGTTAAATGGAAAGACACAGCCTCACAACAGGAGTATTTGCAAGTCAAGAAGTTAGAATAAGGAAAAAATTTCAGTCACTCCAGGGCAATATGATTAAATAATGACCTCAGGAAGAGGATGACAAGTTGCATTATCTTAAAATAATATTAACATGGCATACTGATGCTGAATGGTGTTTATATGATGGGCTCTGGAGGGGTGTTGGCCTAACCATCAAGAACCATCTAAATACTGTCAACACTTGTGGCCATTAAAGATACAGAAAAAATGTGTGTACATAAATATATATTTTGAACTCCTAAGGGTGAATGCAGTTTGAGCAAATTCCATTATGGAATGCTTTACAAGGATATATAGAATCATAGAATCAGTTGGAAGAGACCATAAGGGCCATCCAGTCCAACCCCCTGCCATGCAGGAAATCACAATCAAAACATCCCCATTGACAAATGGCCATCCAGCCTCTGTTTAAAGACCTCCAAAAAGGGAGAATCCACCACTCTCTGAGGAAGTGTGTTCCACTGTCAAACAGCTCTTACTGTCATGAAGTTCCTCCTAATGTTGAGATGGAATCTCTTTTCCTGCAGCTTGCATCCATTGTTTCAGGTCCTGTTCTCTCGAGCAAGCTTGCTCCCTCCTCAATATGACATCCCTTCAAAATATTTAAACAGGGCTATCATATCACTTCGTAACTGTCTCTTCTGCAGGCTAAACATCCCCAGCTCCCTAAGCCGTAAATATAGCAAAACTAGATAACTAGTAGGAAGCATTTTCTGTATCAAGTTATAGATCCGTATTGAATAATATGGAAAACATGATGATAAAACAACAGCCATCTGTCATGAAATCTTTGCACCAGTCAAAAAGAGTTGTATTAACAATATCAAGAAAGTGGTGGGATCGGGGTGTTCAATTCTGTAAAATGTACAGAGCTGGACACTGTGACTTCCCTATGCACACAGCACAGTGTAAACACACACCCCAGGTGAGGAAAAGCTCCACAAATTCAATTGCTAAAGAAAGCTGGCTACCCCTTTCTGTGGCAATTACTCCAGTCTTGCCATAATGAAGACTCTTTCCTTCAGTGTGGTGAGATAAGCCACCCCACTTCAGTTTTGAAAACTGGAGTTGAACATATACTGTGACAATGTTATTTTTTGTACCAAATGCAGTGTAATTGATAAAGGCCTTAGCTTATAATAATCACCGAACTATAGCCAAAGCTGACAGTGAATTAGATTTTAATTTTGTTTTGCCCAATGTTTATTTCTATGTTTGTTGCTGGGTTTGTGAGCCAGCATAGTGTAGTGGTTTAAGTGTTGGAGTATATCTCTGGAGAACAGGGTTTGATTCCTTGCTCGGCCATTAAAACCCACTGGGTGACCTCAGGCAAGTCATACTCTCTCAGCTTCTGAGGATGGCAAAGGCAAACCTCTTCTGAACAAATTTTGCCAAGAATAAGGTTGCCTTAAGTCAGAAATGGCTTTAAGGGGCCCAACAACAACTATGTTTTTTCTGGAGTAAATCTGCCATTCAATAGAAAGCGTGTTCATGTTTTTGGGTCTTGTAATATAATTTAAATTCCCTAGCTATAAAATGTCACACAGTCATATCCTTCTGAGGTGCTTTTCAGTGTTTAGAAGTGGCATACGGAGGCTGCCTGATGTTATGGTTTACAAGTTCAAATAATAGCACTAAAGCTCAGAAGACAAATCATTGTTTTAACTCCTGGTTATGACCCCCTAAAGCTGTAATAAAATAAGAATCTGTGGCTGTATACTAAACCTTGAGAAATTCCAACAACTTTTGTTTACGCAGAGCAGGTGAATCACAGCAGTATTCTGGCAGAACGTGGAGAGATGAGACAGAATATCCTGCTAGTAGGAACATAAGCTTTGTATCCTCATAAAACTGTTAACAGGGTACAACTGGAATCAATTTTAAAATTGCCTTGAATTATACAGAAACAGTAGATATTCTTAAATGTGACTCACTCAAGACTTGTTTTTGTTACATCAAGATGTTGGATTTGTGGATAATAAGAGTAAGGCAGGAAGTAAAGCCATTCCTTTCACTATGCTACTGTATTTACACTTTTTCATTTGTTCCTATAAAAGTCTAGTTTAAACTCAGAAGGTATGTCATTGTTTTTATGTTCCTCAAAAGCGCCAAATGCTGCTGCTTTTAGGACCATAATTTCAAGGCTAAAACACATCATATTCTTTACAAATTCCAGCTAATATAAAAAGATTGAAATGATAAACTTCATGAGGGCAAATATGACACTGTTCCCTGTGTCAAAACTATAGCTGAAAAGGTAAAAAGCCATATTTCTGTTTCATCACTGTGTTAGTGAAAGACAATTGAGCTACATTATATCCAGAAGCTACAACAGGGAATCTATTCTAGGTCACTGACTTCTACTGTCATTACCATTCAAAAAATGCTCATGAAACTTGGCAAGAGGCAAAGTCACTAAACAGTAGTACCATATAAGCGTTCTAAAGTAGTATTGACCAAATTATTGCAAGAGGGGGGAAATCAAATAAACAGCTTCAATTTAATTACTTTTAAAACACTATCAAATACACATCCCTATATATAAAAGATCTTTGATCAATACTATTATGGGAAGGGAGCTGAAAGAATGCTTAAGGAGATGTGTGTCCAAAGCACAAGTAATTAAAATAAAAATTGGTAACAATGCTAATCAAAACAAATTATTTAAAATTCATCTGATTCTACAGTTAATAATAAAGTATTGTGCAAATAATATGTGGGTGATCACATCTGTCAAATCAGAGAGGAATAACAGCTACGTCTTAATTTCATCACCTCCAGTTGCAGATTTATAGTGGAAAACATTCGCTTCCAGCGAGAGACAATGCTTACTGCATTATGGGAACTTAACAGTATTTCCCTGAAAGTGGTAGCCAGGTAGTAGCTACAAACCATAAGGTTTATTTCACATAACATAGTTGCAGCATTTTGACCCCAATTTAACTGCCATAACATCATCTGACTGAATCCTAGAATGTGAGGCACTAGAGCTTTCTGGAAGAGGATTCAAGATACTTTGTTGTAGTGGTTGTCCCTTTGAGTCCCACTTACAACAACCCTATCATTGGGTTTTCTTGGCAAGATTTATTCAGAGAAGGTTTCCTATTGCTTTCCTCTTAGGAGGAGAGTGTGAACTGTCCAAGGTCACCCAGTGGGTTTCCATGGCTGAACCCTGGTCTCTCAAGATCCTACTCCAACTTCCAAACCAGTACACATACTGGCTCTCATAATGCTGCATCCAAAAATTCCCCACAAAACTACAAATTCCAGGATTCCAGACTCATTAAAAGCATCTGTCAAGGAGCCAACATTTCCACACTATCAAAAGCAGCTCTGGATAAGAAAAAGTTCATCTGTTCTGCTTAAGCCTATTGTAAGAAATTCCAGCTATTGAAATGCTGTGGTAACTGGGTTTTTTTTCTAAAAGAGAGCACAAGTGAAATGTGACAAGTAAAGTCAGGATAAATCTTAGACATAGGGGTATTAGTCTGGAAAATCCATATGCAAAGGGATCTTGTAGCACCTTTGAGACTAACTGAAAGAAGGAAGCTGGTAGCATGAGCTTTTGTAGACTTGAGCCTACTTCCTCAGATGCACACATTCTTTCTTTTGGTTAGTCTCAAAGGTGCTATAAGATCCATTTGCATAAAGGATAACTCTTGTAAACCATACAGTGTGGAGTGTGGGATTCTGCCCATCCTTAAGAAAATATGTCCTTTTTGGAGTTCTGTGAAGAAGAGCAGCTCATCAGCATACCTTTCCTACCAGCCTATGCTGAAGTTGCCATAAATGGAAAGGAAGCTGGATTGGGTGAGGAAGCAAACTTTTAAGCTAATGAACAATGAGGGAGAGCACTGGGAGGACGAGCAGCTCAACTGCATATCTTTTCCAACAGCATTTGCTGAAGTTGTTGGGAGCAAAATGGAGCCGGATTGGGTGAGAAAGCAAGCTTTTGAGCCAGTGGCAGTATTATTCCAAAGAGTTACTACAATCTAAAAGATGAGAAAAATTAACTGCAGGTTTGGAGGCAGAAGGATCATGTTTGCTGCAATGTGCGTACAATATTTGTTTTTTTGCCAGGAAACCTTTCTGAATACACTTGCAGCAAGTGCAAGCCAGCAACTCTCTTGGAAGAGAAGGTCAGCGCACTTCAGCAACAGATTGACATTCTTCAGTGCATCAGAACATGAGGACTTCCTGGAAAGAACAGAGGGAAAACTGATTTTTCACAGTCAACAGAAAGAAAATGCCAAGGAAAATGAAGAAGACTGTTATCATTGAGGATTTCAGCAAAACAACTGATAATATTTTGATTAGCAAACTGCTTAAATATGGAATAGAAAGAAACACTGTCAGATGGATCCACATTTAGTTGGGAAATGTGCTCAAAGAGTCATCATCAATGGCTGCATTTCAAACTGGAAGGAGGTCTTCAGTGGAGTGCTTTTGGCTTCTATTCTAGGGTCATTATTCTTCTTTATTTTTTTATCAATACCTTAGATGATGAGGTGGAGGGAATCCTTATCAAGTTTGCAGATGGCACAAAACTGAGATGATACAGTGGAAGATAGGAAACATTGGTGCACTGTGATGTGTCCATGATGGAAGTGCGGCGCCCAGAGTGCGGACGTATCGCTGCACTTGCATCATGTGTGTGCGCCCTGTATTATTATTTATTATTATTATTAACCTTTATTTATAAAGCCCTGTATGGATGGTGCTGCGTAAAGATGGCGCCATCCATACGTGCAAGGGTTCTGGAGCATGCAGATGTTGCATGCATGCTCCAGAACCCTAGTATCGGCGGCAGCATGAAGCTTTTGGCTCATCTGTCCCAGGCCTATGATTCAATGATTCTACTTTTCACGTGAAGAAGTCCTGTGGAGGTACAATGGCCTTACATCTCCTTTAAATTTAGTACAATGTCATGTCATGTTTATCCAGCTGTGAGAGAATCTGGAACACTGGCGTGGACTCAAAGAAGGTTGAATACAGTGCCAGCCATGTTATTCCTGAACTGTTGACCCCTTAGGTAGTATTAGCTCTAAGCTAATGAGACGAAAATGTTCCGGTATTGGGGGGAAGGGTAATCCTGTTCTTCAAAATATCCCTGTGAGTCAATCTGGAAAGCTAGGCAGGATGCAACAAGAACCAGTGTACCATAAAATGGCATAAAACTGTAAGAACTGCTTTGTTGGATCAAACTAAAGGTCCATCAGAACAAGCACTTAGTCGTAAAGGAAACCAGCCACTTTTTCCCAGGAAGCACACAAGTAGAAAATACCGTAATACATACTGCCATCCTGTTTCCCCTTGGCATTTGGAAATCAGAGGTACAATGTCTTTGAACTTAAAAGGTGTAACTTGAGTAGCCAGCCACATGCTTCAGGATTCTCATTCTCATTCTTTCTAAAGAGTACTTTAACTGGTGGCCATCACCATATCATTATGACAATATATTCATCCAACATTAATATCATATTCTGCAGTAAAGTGCTTATTTGTGTTTGTTCTCATCTGCCTGCCAAACAATTTAATTTATAAACAGTAGTCCTGGCATTTGGTTGTGTGTATGTGAAGAATTATGAATTAATTTTGTCCTCCTCCTCCTCCTCCCCCCCTCTCAGTATTAATCTGTCTCATTCTTACCTCCCAAAGTAATGTTTTATCGATTTTTTTTATTTAAATGAAAAACTGCCAGCTTCATTGTGCCAATCATTTTAGTTGCTTCTTCTCATAATATCTCCTGTTATATATACTTGCTGTTTTATTTTTAGTTCAGCTTCAGTTCATACCAACAGCAAGATCATCCCCTGCATTTCAAATCCTGCAAACATCTGAAAGTTCTCTAAATAGTTAAGACTATGTTAGAACTATAAACATGGGGCATAAATATTTTTCCCAAAGCTAATTATTTCTTCCAAAGGTGATATAAACTTAAGAGGCTTTTACTGGGTCCAAGCATTTCACTAATTGCAGCAGCCAAAAACAGAAACCATTTTAAATTTCAAGTGTTTTACCATTATTAGGTGATATCTGATATAAAGTTGTGGCCTCTCCTGCACAGAGAAAGCCTCACCTCTATGCTGTTGAGAGCAATCACACTAGATTGTGAAAATCTGTTTTATTTGGAACAGCCTTTGGCGTTGACTTTAATTCCATCTGATCCAGAATATCCAGCAATCAAGTTATCAACTGGACAGTTATCAACCATTGCTCCAGAGTTAGTAAGATTTTCATTGCATCCTATTGTTTCTAGATATATTTGCAAGAGCTGGTTGTGAACTATGAAGTTCAGATGGCTTTGGAACATGGTATCTGAAGGATTTCTTACTTTCATGAGGCTGCTCATTCTCTTTCTTCTGCAGTCTAAGATGACCCCACTCTCTAACGATGGGCAAGTGGTGACTGGGGGCCAAGCCTTCTCTGTAGTGCAGGTTGCTTGTAGAATCCATGGGGAATGTCATATGTGTATCAAGGTAAGTTGATTCCATTCTGACTATTCTCTAGAACTTCTCATGACATACACTATCTAGACCATGACCAATTTGTGGGGCATAAACTAATACCAATGAAATTGTTGTAAACTATTCTGAGCCCATGGAAAGGTGGGAGTTATAAATAAAGCTTCTCAGCTTTAGAAGGAGAAGTGGCCAACCTCGTCTCTATAAATCTTGCCAAGAAAACCCCATGATAGGATCAATGTAAGTTGGAAACAATTTGAAGGCATGCAACAACAAAAACAAAAATAAACATAATTAATGAATAAATGATCTATTTTATTGAACTTAGATCTAATCTGAAGAAATAAAGTTTGAATCCACTTTACCTGCCATGGCTCAATGTTATGGAATTCTAGCATTTGTAGATTGTTGTGGCCTAAGAGAACTCTGACAGAGCAGACTGAATACCACACCAAACTACAAATCCCAGAATTCCATAGTTTTGAGCCATGGCCATTAAAGTGGTGTTAAACTGCATTAGTTCTGCAAGGCAGATTAGACTTTAGTGTGTAGTTGTTTAATGATGTACAGGACTTTGCCACATAGGGTGCGGCTACTGCTATATCAGCTTTTTGAAGTAGACTGGTAGATATGCTTAGGTTGATCCAGATGTAGGGAGATGTAAATGGACTAGAGCAGTGATAGTGAACCTTTTAGAGGCCGAGTGCCCAAACTGCAACCCAAAACCCACTTATTCATTGCAAAGTGCCATGTCCCTCTGGCTTTCTAGTAACAAACTCTGTGCTGGGGTGACGGCACATGTGCCCACAGAGAGGGTTCTGAGTGCCACCTCTGGCACGTGTGCCATAGGTTCGTCATCACTGGACTAGAGGAACCAGACTTTCCCATCCCCTCCAGCCCATTTGAAATAAAATTAAATAAATAAATGTCTAAAAAGCAGATAACGGAAATCCTCTTCCCATTAATTTAAACTTTCCAGGCTTCTGAGCAAAAGGTGCAAAATTGTACCATCGGTGTAAGAGGACTGAAGTGAATGGCCTGATGAAGGAAGGATGTTCACTCAGAAGGGCATCTCAGGATATATCACACACAATGTTTATAAAGTGAGAGATGAGGATCTTTACGAGAACGAGTGTTATGAGAATGAAAATATTTACTGTTTTTCACAGTGCCTCTCTAACACTATAAAGATGTTTTTCAAGAGAAAGTACAGTATCCTTAAGGTTGCTGGTAAAAAAAATTGCAAACATCTGTCCTGGGTAAAAATAAAAACAGCCAGCAACTAGTTATCTTTATATTAAATACATTTGAGAATCTGAAGTAATGTGAAGGCCTGGAAAAGAAAACCTGGAAAATTTCAGGGGGGGATGGTTCCCCCCCATTTTGTTCCCGAATCATGCTAAAAATAAAACATTCCATAATTTATTTTATTTTTTTCCCCTGTTTTTTTTTCCCTGTGGATTTTCCAGGCCTTCACATCCCTACCAATATAATAATATACAGCGTAAGTTCAGATCTCTGCAGTTGACAATAATATGAATACAGCGTAATGATACTTCAATAAGATCTCTAGAAATATGTGTCTTTTTTCAACATAATTCTTCTCAGTTCCTCCTTAGATATAAGTGATCTGTTGTAAAATTTCTGGCCACATATATTTTTTAAATATATATATATATATATATATATATATATATATATATATTTCTATTATCATATAATATCACATCAGTATCAAATGTATAATATTCTCTGCAAGAATTTCTCAAGATTACCTCACTTTTCCTTTGGTATTTCTGAGAACAGTTGCAGCAAAATTCTGTGTGACACCGACCAGACTGATCCCATCAACTTCTACAATTTGGTCATTTACTTGGATCCTTTCAGGGAAAATATGAAGGAATAATCATGTTAAGCAGTATTCAAGCAAAACATACAAAGTCAGTAGTCACTTTTTTCACAAAAATAAGGGAATTAAGAAACAAATAATTAGTTCAACAATGTACATATGACATCCTATAATCTGTTTAAGAGGTATGAAATGCATCTGCATGAGGATTTCTTTTTGTGCAGCAAATGGAATGAGATTCTCAGCTTCAGAGATTTTTGCAGTCAGATTTCAAATCACCTCTGAAGATGGATATAAAAATAGCTATAGTCTGAAATGTTCTGAGCTTTTTCTATATATGAGAACTCTGAGACATGCCTGTTTTTTTCCTGCGGATCATATGTAAAATAGACACTCTTCCCTGAATGTCAGAATTCAGAGCAAGTATGTTTCATGGTGACAGCAGTATATGTGCAGCAAATATAACATATGCAGTACAAATTATATTTTGTACAAAATAACTGATTTCGCTCAGCAGGCTATTGTATGATCTTACATTTGTTGTTGTCTGCCTTCATGTAGTTTCCAATTTATGGCAAGCCTAAGGTTTCTGTAGGTTTTTCTAGGAATGAGAGTACATATGTCATTCCCCCAAAGTCACACAGCAGGTTCTATGGCCAAGCAGGGAATCAAACCCTGATCTCCAGAGCTGTAGTCCAAAACTCAAACCATGGCACTACGCTGACTCTCTACACTACATTACATTTTTGGCTGCATCTGCACTGCAGAAATAATCCATCTTGACACCACTTTAACCTTCATGGCTCAGTGCTATGGAATTCTGGGAACTGTAATTTTGTGAGACATTTAGTTGCCTCTGTCAGAGGACTCTGGTGACACAATAAATTACAGTTCCAAGAATTCCATAGCACTGAGCCATGGCAGTTAAAGAGGTGTCAAAATACATGATTGTGTATTCTTGCATGTCAGGGAGTTGGACAGGATGGCATTTGAGGTCTCCTCCAACTCTATGATTCTATGATTCCATTCTATGTAGACAATAAGGTGCATCCTTTGAAACTGAAATCAATTATTTTAGTATTGGAAGTTCAGTGAAGAGGAAGATGCATCTGGCATTTGTTAGAAAGTTGGAAATCAAAGGGTATTGCCATCCAGAATTGTCACATCTTTGTTCAGGATGCTTGCATTTATTGTCTGGCTGTTCCCATCCCTCTCACCATTCTTCCTCCTGAAAAGAGCAGTTCAAAATACCTGAATAACTGCCTCAGGTCACTTTGTGCAGCTAAACTTTGCTTGGGTCATTCTAGTCAGTCTCAGTTCAAACCAGGCAGGCACTCTGTCAAATTTCACCTAGACTACGCAGTATTGCTAGCCATCCCACTTCTAGGTAGTGATCTTGGTCTAACCCACTCCCCCCACTGAAGAGCCTAGCCTCTGAATCTGGTATGTATTGCTCTACCCTCTGACTCTCTATCAAGCTCCCACCACCTTTTACACTGTTAGGTCGTGTGTGTGTGTGTGTGTGTGTGTGTGTGTGTGTGTGAATGTATCTGAGTGAAAGTGGATTTCCCCTTATTGTTTATAAATAAAACTACGAACTTGTCTCTGGAGTTCTGTGTTGGGACCTGTTAAACATAGGCTAAGATCTCGGCTATCATTACCATAGCACTCTTGCTGGTCCCAACTGAGCTAAAGTAATTTGCTCGCTGAATACAATAAGAGGGTGCCCTCTGGGGACTCCCACCAATTCGGGTAACAACAGCAAATACAGGCGGTTCTCCTTATCCATTGACTTTTTATCCACATATTCAAGCATCCATGGCTTGAATTTTTTTTTAAAGTACAAAGTCCAAATAGCAAACCTTGACTTTGCCATTTTATATAAGGGACATCATTGTATTTAATGGGACTTGAGCATCCATGGATTTTGTTATCCATGGGGGTCCTGGAATCAAACCCCAGCAGATAAGAAGGGCCCACTGTACTCCTAATGACAGAAGACTCAATCTCCAGTTTTGATGTGAACTGTCTGGATGATGTCTGGCCAGTTCAGCAGCAAACCCACAGTATATCACCTTTAAACCCATTTTTTTAAACTCCCTTTTCGTGCTGGTTCTTTCAGAACCCTATGGAGAAAAGACAGGCAGCTTTTTACAATGCATCACACTGTGCTGCCTGATGCTGCGAATCTTTCTCTCTGAGGTCAGAACAAGGTGCCAAGCCATGCGATCGATGCTGCATACCTTGTTTCAGCCTCAGAGGCAGTGACCCACAGCTATGGACAGCACAGTAGGATATGCATGCAAACCACTGCTCACCATCGCTCCAGAATGCTAAGTAGGGGAGTGGGAACTGGGGTAGCTTTGTGCCCAGAATACTCCAGGATGTTCCTGTAGTATTTTGACCTGGGCAGAAACCACCTTAATGAGTAAAAACACTTCATGAGTTTGTGGAGAAAAAACCTGTGTACCGTTTGATGGTATAACTGCAAATAAGCATACCTCCATGTTTCATTTGGCAACTGAGTATCAGGCTCTAAGATAAATTACTGTAATAGGGAAGCCACAGAAGGAAAGTTTCCCATCATCTCTTCTTCAGTGTGGCCACCTACATATCTCATCTCACAAAACGTTTCTCTAAAAGGCAAGGCTTAGGGGGCTGGTCAAAAGACAGGCTGGAATCCCCACATACATTGTTCACAAGGATTCACCATCTAGTGAGACTTTCCAAGTACTTCCTTTCACCAAGGAATATGAGGTACTGTAGTCTGTATTTCAGAGGAAGGCAATGGCAAGCCATCCCTGAGTATTCCTTGCCTATGAAAACCCTATGAAATTCATGGGGTTGCCATAAGTTGACAAATGACTTGAAAATACCTACATATGCATACATGAAATATCCAGAAATATAAAGATGCTGCTTTCAGTAAATAGAATAAAGGCACTAATGCACTACCTCTTAAATGGAAAGTAGAGTTTTTAAACAAGCATTTAAAATAGATCTAGCTACTACGCATTCAATTCCCCATGCCTCTATAACTGTAAAGTCACTTGGCTTGAGCTCTCTATTTTATTAAACTCTTCCTTGCCTCTAGTATATCATAACTTAACTACTATCGCTGCTTCTGGTACACTATAATCTAGATAATGTGGGTTCATCTGTAAGGGGGTTAATTTGTACACAGTTCTGCCTTAGGGCAGGGAGCTGGATGGATGACTTTCATGTGCCTTTGAGCCCTACAATTTGAGCCCTATAATTCTGTGTAACAGAAAGCAACAGACACATATAATTATAATCCAAATCACTGATTCACACACATGCATATACACACAGTTTTTGCATATTGGTTTCCTTGACCTGGAGCTACCATGCGATGTTGCCTTCTCTTATGTATTTTTATAAATTTATTAAGTATTCCACATGGATACTATAAAAATAAATTTCTAAAGGAATGTGGTTGTATCATTGGCATGTAAATTTATATACATAGGCATTAATTTTCAAAAACTAGTGTCCTCTTATCTGCCTTCAATACATTTCCATCCTACATAATTTTTGTTGTTGCTAAGCATTAAACATATTGCACTTATAAGTAATTGGTTAGTTTGTTGAAAGTAGTTCAGCCAATTAACACGTGACAATATACTGCTACCTGCTTATTTATAGTATCTATATATTTACAAACAAACTAATAGATGACAATTCAATATCCAATGCTTTAAAATTTGGTTCTTCAATATGCAGGCATGATTCCAAAATTATTAACATAAAATAATGCTTTCTTGAACTACAAAATTAAATAAATATTCCACATTCCTTGTATACAATATGTTAAGGAATTATTTCTTAGTATGTTTTAGATATATACAATGTATGCAAGCAACCATAGTGTTCTACTTCCTAATAATAAATAAACTGTTTATTTGTATCCCGCTTTTCCTTTGCAGATCAAAGCGGGTTACAGCAAATACAACAGTGTACAAATTTTACAACATTCAAAGGACAGTGGGTCCAATACAAAAGTCCCACTGAAATGTATAGCAGCTGCAGATGAAATTCTTGTTTTACTTCAATGGGGTCTGAACAGAAGACTTTCCTAGCAGTTTGTGCCCATCGCTTGTACTAATTATGGTATATAATCATTAATATAATTATTAAAAACAAGAGTGACAATATTGTTTACATTTGTTTCTGAACCATGCCTTTATATTTTAGCTTAACAGCATGAGTGTGCATGCTCTGAGTTTTTGAAGGCCAATTTTAGCATTCTAACCAGGCTACATGGCTGCAGTTTATCAAACCAATTTTTGTTGCCTGAGGAAGGAAGTCAACCTGAAACAAAATTCTGGAGCCAAAGTACACCACCAAGCTGTTGCTGCTGTTGGTTTTTTTTTTTTTTTTTTTACCAATAGGAGTGGTTTGGGGGGCATTTTTTAAAAAGGAAATTGGAGCAGCCTCTTGGGACCTGAGAAAGTAAGAGCTCCTTAGGACACCCCTCCTGCAAGGGCTGCATGTAGCCCATTGACTGTACAATTTCCGTCACTGGCTGAAAAGGAATTTTAAGTCAAACAAACCATCACCAAAAAATCCTGTTAATTTAGACTTACAATTCAGCTCCACTTTACTTCTTGCTAACGCCTCCTAGTTTCTGACTCATTCTCAGAAATAAATTGGATGGACTGGCATCATCTCTTCTGTATAACACATTCCTTTTCATAAGCTTCAAATAAGGGAGATGTTTTCATGCCTGAATACGCCTAGGCACCCAAAATCTAATTATATTGCTACTGTTAGCAGGAGGAAAACATTTCAAGAGTCAGAGCTTTAAAGAGGGTTTTTGTTTGGTTTTGTTGGCATTTTACCTTTAGCTGAATAGCTAGAATTTACCATAATTTTGCAGTCCTTACAGATAGGGATTGGCACTTATTCAGGAGTGGACTAATTATATTCAATGGCTATACTTGATTTAAAAGTTACAGAAACAGTCCTTTAATGTAAGAAATTAAATTTCCAGTTACACTATATTAGTCAGCATGTGGGTGTAATCCATTCCTTTCATCACAGAAAACAAATCCTAAAAGGGAGGTCTTGCTCATAACCTCCTTCTCATTCTGTATGAAGAGCAACTTGGGCATCATCCAATCCACTGCGACACAGTGCCAATGCTGTGAGGATCCCCTTGTCCTCTTATAGGCATGTATTATAGATGTATATGTAGGCAACATGATAGCAAATGGGGAGAATGGGAAGTGTATTATGCCTCCCAGTTCCTCATCTAGCCCTTCTCTACTCAATGGAACATGCACTCATGAGCATAACACACATCTACTGGAGTGAGAGAATGAGGGAATAAGAGAAGCACAAACAGCAGCAGCACCCCCCCCCCCGACTGTCTTTCATACTGTCTACATGTACTTTATCATGTGTATGTGAGAGGGCTGGGATCAACTGAACCCCATCATACATAAGGTTGCGTCCTTCCAGAGGTTGTTAGACAGCAACTCCCAGCATTCTTTACCAATGGCTATGATTGCTAAAGCTGATGAGAATGAAAAGGCTGCCAATATCTGGAAGGCCACACTTTCCCTACCCCTGTCCTACAAGTATGCCACTGCACTTGTGCTGGGCTGAACCAAACTCGTTGCATACTTTTTTCTGTGTCCTACTATATCGTGTCTTACAATGAAATATATTATTCAAAGATATAGCCACATTAGTCTGCAGAATCTGTCTGTAGGGAGATCTTGTATCACCTTTGAGACTAACTGAAAGAAAGAAGTTAGCAGCATGAGCTTTCATAGATTAAAGCATACTTTTTCAGATAAATTAGATGGAACACATTGCTTGTTTTCTTCCACAGTGTACCACAAATCTGTTCTGTTTACAGACTCACAATTAGCTTTCCCTTTATAAATTGCAGTTGGACCCATAAAATGGTATCCATTGGAAGTGATCTGAAAAAATAAGACAATCCTCCCCAGCATTCTGTAATGTAAAGATAAGGCAACAGTGCAAATCCATCAGTAGAGAAATTCTGTCATAGCCTTTCAAACATAACAGTTACTATTTTGTCTACCACTGAGAACTTCCAAAGCAAACAAAAAATTATTTGTGTGTGAAAGTTACAGCCTGAACACAACTTGTTCAGGAAACAAGGTGAAAACTGATAGTAATATGATTTCTAATCAGCTGTTGATTCATTCAAGAATTATACAGGAGCTTCCTACAGAGAAATGCAAACTAGATAGCATATCATAAAGAAATAAAAAGCAATAAATGTACACAGCTGGTGGAGTCCTGAATAATTTGAATGGATGGTGAAACCAAAAGGTTGCAGCCAGAAATATTAAGAAGTATTTAATTCTGGGATGCAATTGTTATACAAATCAAAGCTTGGTGACTCCATTATCAACAGTTTATTATTCTTTTTTAAAAATAATTCTGCTGTTTCAAATTTTAGGAAAATCAAAGCACTGCATATTTAGAATCAATGATTAAAATCTCATAACCAAACTGTCCAATACAGGCAACCCTCCATAGCCACAGATTCAACTATCCAAGGCTTGAAAATATCTGGAAAAGATATACATTCCAAAAAAACAAATCTTGATTTTGACATTTTATATAAGGGACATCATTTTAATATGCCATTCTATTTACTGGCATTTGATCATCCACAGATTTTGGTATCCACAGCCATCCTGGAACCAAACCCCAACTTACTGTAATTTTATTTTTGTTTTCAGAGACACATACTGGTACCTTTCCAACAATGTGTTTAACCTGCAAATGTGGCCGCCCAACTCATCCAGGTCAGCCCAGTTGCTGGGAGGGGGGAGCTGTTGGGCCATGGGGGCTCTCTTGTATCCAGCATGCCCTGGGCATGATTTCCAGAGCTGGGATTAGTTGCCCGGGCCTATTAGGGACAAGACTTCCAGCAGCCATACTACAAGTCCCAGCGGCCTTTGCTGCCAGAAGTCCCGCCACTTCTGGCAGCATCCTGGGGCAGCCTGTCTGATGGGCTGAAAGGGTGGAGAGGGACCGGACTGCTGTTCGGTGGGGGCCTGATTGGATGCTGGGCCTATTCAGGGCCACGTAGATGGGATGACCAGCACCATTCCAGCCTGGCTCTCCCCACTCTCCCTCCCTCCCTCCCTCTAGTTGAGTCATGGGTTCTAGGGCGCTGTCATAACTTTGGGGGACAGTAGCATGGCCCAGGGTGGGCATGGTTTTCTGTACTGCAGAGCACAGGATCGGAAGTCCCAAGGGGTGTATATGTGAATGCCAATACAAACTCAATACTATTAAAGAACTAATTAATCCTTCCTGCTTCCATTTGCATCTATCACATCCTGGACTCAGGAATGTGACCATAGTCACTTTGGGAGATTGGTTTCAAAGTAAGACTGTTGACTCTCTTAAGAAATAATTTTCTCTGACTGAAATCTGGATTTGCTTTGGAATTTAGAAGTATCCATCCCCCAAGAATACAGCCTTACAATTTTAGAGGTTATAAAACTTTTTTGGTGGGGGGATATATAAGTTTATCGCACGGGGCCTAAACCGGTCCCCAGCGTGTTCTAACGGGGGCGAGCGGGCACGTGCATGGAACGCGATGGGCCCCGGATGGGGCCCAAAACGCGACTTTATCGCACGAGGGAACGCCGCCGCCACCGCCGCACGTTCCCATTGCGTCCCAATTCTGTTCCAGAGGGCGCCATTTCTGGGGACGCTTTGAAACAGTCCCCAGAAATGGCGGCCTCTGGAACAGAATTGGGACGGAATGGAAACGCGCGGCGGCGGCGTTCCCTCGTGCGATAAAGTCGCGTTTTGGGCCCCATCCGGTGCCCATCACGTTCCATGCACGCGCCCACTCGCCCCCGTTAGAACGCGCTGGGGACCGGTTTAGGCCCCGTGCGATAAACTTCATAGTTTCAGGAATATTGGGAACTTAGTTGAGTTGTACTCCAAAAAAGACTTTTCCAACTCTGAATTCTCTCCTTTGAGACAATTTATATGATGATGCCATTTGTGGAATACCGCAAGACTTCAAAGACCAGCGAAGTTCATGATGACTAGGGTACACACTTTGTAGGCCCAAGCAGTACTTCACATTTTAGAAATCCACAGTAGAAATACTAGACTGAATATACTTCCATCCCCAGTTATATTTTAAATAAAACCCAGTGCTGTTGACAGAATCAATGCGGAACTGTATTTTAAAACCATCACATTTGATAATCACAGTTGCATGCTGATTTTTTAATTTATTTACCTGCCATCTCTTTCTGCTGCCCCACCTTCTGTTACAGTTTTGACGAATATACCCAGTTTCTCAAGGCCTGCATCTGCTCCCACTCCCATTCCAATAATACTGATGCCAAGTCCATCTTCATCTGAGAATCAGATAAAGTAAATTAATTGAAAGGCAGTGTCTCCACTTAGGTTAATATATTTTCGGTCTTATTCTTTCTATCTGAACAAAATATTTCATAAAATTTTGGTTTATGTTTATACCCAAAGGGTGCTCACCAATGGCTCCTCTTCATCATGGAGAGAAGTGACTAGTGGGGTGCCACAGGGTTCTGTCCTGGGCCCAGTGCTATTCAGCATCTTTATCAATAGAGGGCATGCTTATCAAATTTGCAGATGACACCAAATTAGAAGTAGTTAATACCCCAGAGGGCAGGATCAAAATTCAAAATGGCCTTAATAAATTAGAGAGCTGGGCCAAAACTAACAAAATGAACTTCAAAAAAGAGAAATATAAAATATGGCACTTAAGTAAAAAATATATAATGTAAAATGTAATAGGATAGTGAACCCTATGTGTGAAAGGGAACTAGGAGTCTTAGTAGACCACAGTTTGAACATGAGTCAACAGTGGGATGTGTTAGCTGACCATGTGGCTATGCGGGCAAGAGGCAATGAGGGGAGAGGAGTAAGAAGAATCCTCATCACCAGCTCTGGTAATTGGCACCAGGCAAGCCTCCTTGCTTGGCTGCTTCCTCCATCTCCTCCTGCCATCTACTACATACAGGGGCAGGAAAGAGGTGACTTAGAGGGAAACTTTTTCCACTCTATAAGACATCTTGAAACTGCACAATTTTTGAAGACATTCATATAGCAGGAAGAAAACTGTTTAAATTATTTGTCCTACACTATGAAAACAAATAATTTAAGGAAGCACACCCTTACAAGGTACAAGGTTTTAAGTAGAAAAACAGCAATTGCCCATTTGAGTTTTTAAAGACATTTTTAGTGGATACAATCCTGAACTCAGTGGTTTATCAATATTTCACATGTCATTAAAGGTCAGAATTTCCTTTTTTGTCACCAATATTTGCCATAGTTCTTCAAATTCCCCTCCTGAAAGTGTCACCTAAGACATTCTGCCCTACACTTTCTACCAAAGACAGATGCAGAATTAATTCAACTTTTCTGAAATCTCTTTATCCTCCTTTACTATAGCTTTTATTTCCTTACTGCTTACCACCTCCTTTCACAGTTTCCTTCTTCTAAAGTGATTTAAATGCATTTCTTTTTTTTAAAAAAATGGTTGGTCTAAATGGTTTTAGCAATTCTTTCTAAAATTCTCTCTCTCTCTCTGTGTGTGTGTGTGTGTGTGTGTGTGTGTGTGTATGTGTTTGCATCCCTTATAGTTTGCTTGGATTTCCTTGGAAGTTGGCGTTCAGGCCACTTAGTGATCTGCACACAGTAAAGCTTCTTAAAATTCCAGTGAAGCCAATGGATTAAGCCAGATTGTGTGAATTAATATTTTACCTCAACTCACAGGCACAGTTGTTTTTTCATGTCAACTTGTCCCACTAAAATTCTGTGATACATCTGAACAGCACTTCCTATCTTTTAAAAACTCTACAACAGAGCAAGTGTGGAGTGCAAACCTTTTTGAAGCTCTACTGGGAAAAGCTCCAGTTTCTCCACACGTTTCTCTAGTTCATACTCAGCTGATGCAGCCACAGGGTCAACTTCATCATTTCTCCTGTCATAGTCTTCATTAGAGTATGTGTTGAAAACCTGGAGAGAGGGAACAGTAATGATCCATTATACTCCAGAAATCCACTATTAAAACCTACCAACTAGTGTTGTAACACAGCCATGGCTTACAGGGTCAAAGTGCTGGGGCTATTTGATTAGCAACATGATGAATCATCTGCCATTCATGCATCCCTACAGACTTTCCTGTATAATCTGGGGTTCACCACAATATACACAACAGCTGCAGATTTGTCTCAACAAAAATACTGTTTTGGTCTACCTCCCTTGATGTCCAGTTTTTTAAGTGACCTGGATTTGAATAAGCATTTAAGCTTGAACTGACCTCCCTCATCCACCACACACCTGTTCAAACTGGTATGGTGGAGAAAATAATCACCCCTAAAGGTGAAGTAAAAATCAGAAGTTATCCAGGAGTGGCGAATTTGTGATTTTTAACAACTTCACCCCAAAAGAAAAGAAAATACCAAATGTAGATGGGAGCAACTTCTGTTCATTTCCAAATGGGGTTTACAGCTGATTCTCAGCTGATTTCAGGGTGCTGTTGCCTGCTGGGTGTGTATATTTGTGAAACTTGCGTTCCGAACAGACAGGCCAAAATAAAGCTGCTCCAGATCACTTTGGAGGTATACTGTTTAAATGCTGCATGCATCCTAAGAGGCCATCCTAAGGACTAGACCGCAGCTTTGGCACACCTTCTGGCCTCTTAAAATGTGTGTATCATTTAAACAGCATACCTCCAAAGTGACCTGAAGCAGCTTTATTTTGGCCTGTCTGTTCAGGCCCTTGGTCTCCACTGCAATTGTCCACACCAGAACAGATTAACACAGCTGCCATATTTGTTCTGAGACATATCTATAATATTGGCATGATGAACACCTGAGTTTCACAACTTACCACTACACCACTGATGAAACATTAAGCTAGGGAAGAGTTACAGACTTCAGACCATACTAGATAATGTTTCGGATTCTTCTTATGTTTCCTGCAAAAATCTACTTGGTTCTCCTTACCAAGATTTCTTAATCTCAACATCCTAATTTTAAAGGCAAAGGAAGCCCTTTTTCTTGGCACTATCTTTGTATTAAATATTCACAGCAATACATTTTCTGGGCACTAAAATCCAGCATCCTTGGTAACCAATTGTAAATCACTCAGTGATATACCAGTAAACCTTCATCAACATATGTCAGTGATTTGTTAAGGATCATATTTCTACATAAAGTAGGTCTACTTTCAAACCCACACATTTCTAAACTCTAATACATGTTCTACAAAGATTACCATTCTGTTCCTTTTAATAATTAAAAATAAAATGTGGTTTGAGACTGAAAAAGAGCACTATCTTTATATTAAATATTCACAGCAATACATTAAAAAAAAGAAAGAAAGAAATTGGCAAGCAACATGCTGGTTTGATATGGACTATCATCAATTTAATCTTTTATCACGAATTACCCAGCTTACGAATTTTTCGGGATACGAAAAAATCCCATAGGGATTTATTGTTTCGGGTTACGAACGTTTTTTCGGGTTACGAAAAAACGCCGGCGCTGTTTAAATGGAGCCGCAGCAGAGCCGCGGCTTTTTTCCCCATTAGCGCCTATGGCAATTCGGGTTACGAAGGTTTTTCGGGTTACGAAATTAGCCGCGGAACGAATTAATTTCGTAACCCGAGGCACCACTGTAATGAAGTTGTTACATAAACATATTAAATGAAAGCTCTGATTAGTGGTAGTATATATTACTGTAAAATGAACCCTCTGGTTAGATTATTACTTATTGTGTACAGATCAGCATTTTCAACACAAGATAATAAATAATTATTAAATTTATCTGGCATTCCATTCAATAGAGTTCTGTATTTAAAAAATCAAGTCACAAAAGTAGATAACTCTGGGATGTCCAAAACTCACTGTTTGCCTTTGGAGCAAAGTATGGCAGCAATATCTATCTATCTATCTATCTATCTATCTATCTATCTATCTATCTATCTTCTGAAAGCCACCAGTAGTAACTAATTCTGCATTATGATGTAGGAAGCATAGGAAACATTTAGAGCCTGGTATTTGCAGTATTTTTTAAAAAAACTATTGGACAGCAACCCTGGTTCCCCCAAGCAGTGATATCTATATTGTCAGAAGCACTCCTGAAAAGGCTCTGCTGCACATACTTCTCACAGATTTCAGGTGGAACAGTGTAGGAATCTCTAGCAGGCCTCAGCATATCACAAAAGATGGTGATGGGATACATGAAGAAAGGTGCTGCTTCAGATATGCAGAATCCACCAGGATATAAAATGGGTTGGGCAACTTTGGAGGTGCTGGAGGGCACTGTTTTTGCCCTCATAACCTCGCCTGGCAGGCCACACCAGCATGCCTGACACAACTGGAAATTACATCACATCACATCACTTCACATCTGGTTTCACAAATTAGCCAATTTTAAGCTTTTTTTCCTGCTTTTTCAAGGTTTTTTGGGGGAGGGGGCTACTTGCTGAAGGAAAATTGCGGCATTTGGCAGTGGGTTTGACCTATTTACAGGCAGTGGGGGGGGGCAAACACTGGCTAATTTTTTTAAAAATCAAGAGATCTGAGAGCTTTAGAAGGCTTATAGGGTCATGCTTTATGGCTGCAGGAGACCTGCGGTACATACTTTGCCCACCCCTGACACTAAGAATTTTATAGATCAGCAACATCAGCATCTGAACTCGCCTCTGTGAAAAACCATGTGGGAGATATTAACCCTCATTCTCTGACCCAGACTATTATGCTACCCCTGATGCCATATGGCTCAGCACAGGTCTAGTAACCCAGTGTTCCAGAGCCTTCCACCACAGCAATGGATCAGATCCAGAAAAGCTAGTCATGATGTAAAATCCTTTCAGTGGGAACTCAGTCAGTTAACTTCATCCAAATGCAAACCAAAATAAAGATAATTTTTGAAAGTCTACTTCCTTGTCACAAAGAAGATGACTATGGATCTGGCATTTGTCTGGGCTGTCTTGCATTTCACAGGCAGTCCTGTCACACGTCTGTCATCCTGCTGCATTCAGCCATAGCCTGAGAGAAGCATGTACACATAAAGTTTAAAGACATGCTCCTTCCTCTTTCTGTTTTTGTTGGATGAAACATCTCAGCCAAGATTACAAGAGACTAGAGAATGTGGCAAGAGTGAAGAGTTTTAGGACCTCACTAGTTCTTTCCTGAGCACTTCACATACTTTGCTACCTGCTTTCTTGTTTGGCTTTAGAGTGGGCAGTAGATCTGCCACCTTGAAGTGGCAAAGCTACTTTAGATTTTACTGCTGGTCTTCATGCAGCAACATCAAGTTGAAGTATGCATTCAAATCAAAACAGACATGAGAGGAATGGTGGCAGAATCCAGTGTGGATGTGGGGTTGGTTTTATCACACATCCCTAATTTAAAAGCACATGCTTCTTTACCTTCTTCTATGTATGAACTCAAGCCCCACAGACTAGAATTTTAGCCTAGTTTTTTTGCCCTTGCAAAAAAAAAGGGGGGGGGGGGATGACTGCACTCTCTGCTTGTCCAAGCAATGTGCAGTTATATGTGGTGTGTGGCCATGTTATTATACCATTGTAGCACAGTCTAAATATACACCATAGTTACACTGGACAACCACATTTATACAACTGGTTGCAGTACAGGCACCATTGTCTTGAGCTCATTCATTATGTATCTATGATATAGCTCCGCACCCACCAAGTAAAAAATGAGAGCAGAATGGCCAGTTACATTTATCATGTAGGAAGGCGCAACCACTTGCCTAGAGACGACCCCCATTACCAATAACTGGACAGCAGAGCAAGTATACAAGTTCATGTTATGTTGAGCTGTATTGCATTTCTATAGAAATTACAGTAATTAAATAAGCATACTGAAATTTTATGGAAATTCTGTCCTCCTCTTTTGGTGACACAGCCATCGTGGTCACAAATAAATACAATTAAAGCCAAAACTAATTAAGAATAATCTTAAACACCCTTTCAGGATCATTACATTCATCTAATTTATATTCTGACTTTCTCTTAGTATGGGATCCAACTGGGACCCAGCTCAAAGCACCGACTGAAAGAAAATACAGCTTTAAAAACATTATTTTAAAAAAGGAGGTAAAACAATTATATATACAACTCTCATTTAAAATAGTTTTAATGCATTTGAAAAATAAAAATAGGAAAAAATGTGTGGCACCAGCATTAAAAGAGCACAAGGCTTTCACCATATTCTTACCACATGTGCTTGTAACAGCAGTAGAACTAAGCAAAAGTTCTTCTAACAACAACTACTTAACCAATCACTAGTTCTCAGTCTGAAATTACCTTAGATTTCATAAATACAAATTTCAGGTTCTCAGAATATTAAATCTTGCAATTCTATCTATAATCAAAACCAACTTTTGCTTTTGTGTAAACTTTAACCTGTGTTTTGTTCTGGAAATCCAACTAGGAATTTGTTTGACACTGGATACTGATACACTTTTCTGCTGTAAGGCAAGCATTGATGGTTTAAAAAACATAGCAGAAGGTATACAGCAGAAAGGCATTCCAGTTCTTCCACTGATGGGGTCCAGCCTCCCCCCATAGCCAATGGTACAACTGGGCTCCCAAATAACTAATTCTACCCTGACTATCCCTGGCTGGCAATTCAGTTCCCCTTGACTAGCTAAATGTGTTCCATGGCCAGAGATGCCCCTTCCTCTGCCCCTGAGGGGGAAAAGTCAGTGTTAGATGGACACCCGTGGAGTAAATAATGCAGAAGTAAAGAAAATCAAAGTATGCAAGTATGACTCATCTTTCCCCATCCATTAGCTATGAGAACTATAGTAATAGTAGAAAATTCACTTTCCCAGTCCATTTTCAGCCTTCATATCTTTTCCCAGCCTCAATCTGCCAAATGAATGCAAAACGTATCAAACAAAGTTGCTAACACAAATTATCCTTTACTCTACCACTGGGCAATTGGTAATGTTTGGCCATGAGGCTAATAAGGATTTCAAAACCCATCTGCCTCGTGGCAGAAACCCAACTCTCTATAATTGTTTGTTTGTTTCAAATTCTTGTGCAAAACTAAGGCCAAGAAATTCCCGGATAGGGTCCAGGCATAGCATAGGGAGGGAAACCCACCCAAGTCCTCACTCATACACATCTCCTACAACACTTAAAGAACCCACTATATTGCCCAACCCCTATCACCCCCTATCACCCCCCAAGTTTGAACCATCTTAATTTAATGTGTATATTAAAATACTTTATTTCAGGAACAAAGCTTCTCACTGCATTAAATATGAAGTTCAGATTGTGGGCATGAGTACAATGTCAATGCACAAAATTGCTTTGGATTTCAGCCTGGAATCCACATGCCTTCCAAGAGGTGCTAAAGCTATCCCATTTTGCCTTGGCAGATTCCACCGTCCTCTTCATACTAATACTAGTGTCAAGGAAACCTTACAATACCATTCTGAACAGAAAGAAAACACAGCCATCACTCATTGGGCTGTGTGGGTTAATAAAAGGGGTGCTACAATTAAACAAACAACACAGTCATGTTACTAATGCCCTCTAAGCAACCATGTTAAAAAATCACTGTTATTGTGTTCTAAATGGGCATACTTGCTGAAACTAAAGTTTGACTATAAATTCATGTTAAGATTCAATACCAAAAGGTATGCTTTGGACAAAATGTTTTACCCTATCTAGAAATGTTATAATATTGTACAGGAGGTCTGAGTCTAGACTCAAAATAGCTACTGGTAAGGAATAATGGAAGCTGCCCCTCCCCCAATCTATACTATTATTTTGTTCTTGGAAAGATGCAAATATTTTTTTTAATTGTTCTTACAGAGCCGATATCCAATTTATCAAAATTTACACAACTGAAATATTACACCATCCTTCATGCGAGGAAAACTTTCATGTTTACAGATTGCAAAATACCCCTACCAGTTTATTGAAAAAGCTGATTTTCTTCTAGCATCTATACAACTAACATGCTCAGAATATATTCCCATATGAAGAATGCCTATTTCCTAGCAATATATTCCACATCATAGATAATATATAGAATAAATGCTATGCAAATAAAGATAACAAGTTTGAAATTAATAACAATTAATTACAGTACTTAACAAGTAATAATATAACTGGCATTGTAGACAACACAGACATTTAATGAAAATACTGGAACCAATGTGTTATAATCTGTAAATTATATGAATAAATGACAGAAAATCCTAGTAAAATGACTAAGCTTGTATTAAACAGCAACAGGAATTGCATGGTAGTTATTTACTAGAAAACGCCTGAAGCTGATTTCATCTTACATGGTTTGTGCAAGGTTCAATGCAAATAAGATTTGGTGCTTTCATCAGTGTCCCACACTGCTTTTTGGTTCCTTAAATTTAGATATTCGGATGGCAGCACAGTCACATATTAACAACACTGTGTTTCATGCAGTGCTTGAAACAACAGCTTCCAAATGTTTGAAATAGCCCATGGTGGACAGAAATATTCAACAAAAATACTACAAGTAAAAATTATCACAATGCTCTAGTGTGTAGTGTCGTTGAAGCTGCTCCATCACTGCCCTCAGCGGGCCTTGCTGTTGTCAAGGTAACACATGAGTCTGCTGTACCATTTTATGGTTATCTCTAATCTAAAAGAGCACCAAAGTCAAAAAGAAAAGACTCTTGTATTGAAGCAGAACTGTTCTAACTAAATTGACTGTGGATTCGTTCACAAAGTATTACCGTTACATGACTAGCATTTATTTGAAAGAAATAAATAGTGACTATATAGAAGAAACATTGTCTGGGGATATGGATACTTACACAACATATTTACTCCACTAGGCTGAGACTAGGGGTGGGAAAATCAGTGATCCTCCAGATGCTCTCCCATCACCTTTAGAATCATAGAATCATAGAGTTGGAAGAGACCACAAGGGCCATCCAGTCCAACCCCCTGCCATGCAGGAAATCACAATCAAAGCATCCCCGACAGATGGCCATCCAGCCTCTGTTTGAAGACCTCTAAGGAAGGAGACTCTACTACACTTCGAGGGAGTTTGTTCCACTGTCGAACAGCCCTTACTGTCAGGAAGTTCCTCCTAATGTTGAGGTGGAATCTCTTTTCCTGCAGCTTGCATCCATTGCTCCAGGTCCTAGTCTCTGGAGCAGCAGAAAACAAGCTTGCTTCCTCCTCAATATGGCATCCCTTCAAATATTTAAACAGGGCTATCATATCACCTCTTAGCCTTCTCTTCTCCAGGCTAAACATCCCCAGCTTCCTGAGTCGTTCCTCATAGGACAAGGTTTCCAGACCTTTCACCATTTTAGTCGCTCTCCTTTGGACACGCTCCAGTTTCTCAATGTCCTTTTTTAATTGTGGTGCCCAGAACTGGACACAGTATTCCAGGTGGGGCCTGAGCAAAGCAGAATAGAGTGGCACTATTACTTCCCTGGATCTAGACACTACTATTGATGCAGCCTAAAATCGCATTGGCCTTGTTAGCTGCCACATCACACTGTTGACTCATGTTCAACTTGTGGTCTACTTGGACTCCTAGATCCCTTTCACATGCAGTTTAGCCAGCATGCTTAATAGTAAGGGATGATGGAAGCTACAGTCCAGCAACACCTGGAGAGCCATAGTTTTCCCTCCTCATGCACATAAATGCAAGCAGAAGTTGTGAATGTTATAAGTAGGGTGAGTTAGTATATCTTAACTGCATAGATTTGTTTACTCCACTTTGCCATTCTGTTGTGACAGAAAAATGGGTAGTGACATTTTCCAACTGTATAATCAGTTCTCAATAATCAAACAAATATCTGTAACAGCTTCCTTACGAGATTATTCAATGGGAGAAAACAGATCAAGAACCAATCTTTTCCCACAAAAAGGTAATGAAGTTTGAATATAAATCAAGTATCCATTTGAATGCCCATTCAACAACTGGAATCTAAAGTGAAGTCTAATAAACTCCAAACAAGAAATATTAACCCTCACAGGCTATATCTCAAACTGGTATTTTTGCTGCTGCTGAATCAATGTTCTCTTCCAATTAAACATGTTTCCCTCAATACTGCCCAAGCTCATTTAGAGAATGAAAAATCATGGAGAGGCTGCACGCATGGAAACTGCTCTCCTCTTCAGAGTACCATTCTCTATATGAAGAAAGAAAAAAACAGGTGAAGCACAGCCAAGCCTTAGCCCTTCCAATTTAAGTTCAGTTAACCCTATCCCCAACATCTCAAGATAGGTAGGCTCTTGAATGCTTTGGGTCATCTGCGTCAGTGTCAACCACTGGCATCGTTTGGGCAAACTGCAAATGCCTACCCAAGCAGCATCAAGCAGGTGGATCTCTCAGCTTCTGAACTTCCCCCAAAATAACAGATCCAAAGTAGTCCTAGATTAGAACATTGTGGGAAAACTGGGGACGACTAACCGCAAACCTGAACCCGCTGGTATTCACTCCCTGATCCAAGATAGTCCTAGAACACTGTGGGAAAACTGGGGGCCACTAAACGCGAACCCGCTGGTATATGCTCTGTCTCCCAAAAGCTCAGTCTGAGTGTACTTTATTTTCCTTATAGGACATTTTGGGTTGTTATATTTCACTGCCTTTGTGTTTCTCTGAGCGACCAACATGACGACGTGTTGGCATAGCCAAGTCTCACTACCCAGGTCTTGTCAATCATTCCAGTAATTGCTTGTGCCGACTATGACTAGTCCAAACATACCAGCAGCCTCTATCATGTATAATCAGCAATGGTTCCTCCCAAAATCCCTAGGTGACTGCTACCTTTTCTATGGGATGTTCCTGTACTGCTTTCAAGTTTGCAACCATGGCAACAGAGAAGCTGAAGCCTGGAAGGCTCCATAGACTACACTAGCAATTGGCAAGTACTCACTTTATCTTACTGTTCTCTCTCTCTCACACTCACTCACACACACACACATGTGCACATATACACACGCTATCCTGTAATCTGTTTATTCAGCCCTCAACTGCCTGAGAGGTTCAACTTCCCCTCACACCCATTAGTCATTGTTTCACCTTGATTTTCCACCACGACTCAAATGAACAAACATGAATTTCATGAGCTTAAAAAGCACCAAAGACAGCTAGTGACTGAAAGATACATAAATACTGAAATATATTTATATATCAAAGAGAAAATTTGATCACAGGCAGTTCACAACATTAAAAGGCACAAAGAATTGAAATAAATGCTTGAAATATAAGAAATATAATTCAAGCTGTGCTATAATTTTACATGTACCAATATTATTAGATAATACCATCTCTTTCTTCATTTTACAGCATACTAATTTAAATGGTACTTGTCTATATGTGCCTTCCAATTGTTTGCCCACTTATGGTGACCCCATACATGTCATAGAATTTTTTCAGGCAAGTAATTTCAAGTGAAGTTTTAAAGAGTAATTTAAACCTTAAGCCTAGGATCTAAGTGTGACAACCCATAGGCCTTCTGCTGATCTTCAGTAGTATAACTACTAATGGATGTTGAGAAACTGGAGCGTGTCCAAAGGAGGACGACTAAAATGGTGAAGGGTCCGGAAACCATGCTCTATGAGGAACGACTTAGGGAGCTGGGGATGTTTAGCCTGGAGAAGAGAAGGTTAAGAGGTGATAACTTATTCACAGGTCATGGCAAAATCCATAATTTTGGCCCCAAATCCTACCCTTGACATACATGAGGTCAACTTATAGTTGAGTATATACAGTATGTACTGTGTAAATAATAAAGTCTAAAAATATATTTTTAAAAAATACTTCTGGCATGTGTTAACCATAGAACTGCACTGGAAGACCTTGAGATTCCTAGACATGTGTTCTCTCAGGTAAAAAGATAAGTGGTTTTTTATTTGCGGTTTATCCAATTCACAGGGGTTTTTCATCCCTAGCCCCAGCAAATATGGAGGGACCACTCTATGTTGCAGCCTGAAAGATAATTTCTCTACCTAGCTCCAGATGGAGCATGTCCAAAGGAGGGCAACTAAAATGGTGAAGGGTCTGGAAACCATGCCCTATGAGGAATGACTTAGGGAGCTGGGGGTGTTTAGCCTGGAGAAGAGAAGGATAAGAGGTGATATGATAGCCCTGTTTAAATATTTGAAGGGATGTCATATTGAGGAGAGAGCAAGCTTGTTTTCTGCTGCTCCAGAGACTAGGACCTGGAACAATGGATGCAAGTTACAAGAAAAGAGATTCCACCTCAATATTAGGAGGAACTTCAAGACAGTAAGGGCTGTTTGACAGTGGAACACATTCCCTCGGAGTGTAGTGGTATCTCCTTCCTTAGAGGTCTTTAAACAGAGGCTGGATGGCCATCTGTTGGGAATGCTTTGATTGAGAGTTCCTGCATGGCAGGGGGTTGGAAAGGCTGGCCCTTGTGGTCTCTTCCAACTCTAGGATTCTATGAGCCTTCTATGTAAAATGACTTGGAAAGCTTTTCTTGCAGATTTTAAACAGACATATTTCTGAATATACATAAAGAACTAAAAAACCTACAGTAACCTGAAAGCACAGTAACATTACACATACATAAAATCTGTTCAACAATGAGCACAATCTCCCAGTGAATCCTCCTAAAATGATCCCAGTGAAAGGGTGAGAAGTTTAAAAAAAAACCCCATAGATGTGCTCTTCGTCGCTTCAAAGGTTTCATCAACGTATGTCTCAGTGGCTTTTCTTCCAATGGAACATGAGTCTATTACCTTCTGGGTATCTTATATAGGACTGGAATGAAAGGATATATACTGTAGACAAAACTGCAGGATTGTTTTTTGTTTTGTTTTGTCAAACAGACTATCTGCTACAGAGGTTCCAGTTCTAGACTATTTGTTGTTGTGTGCCTTGTACTCATTTCTGATTTATGGTGGGCCTAAGGCAGCCCTATCACAGGTTTTACTTTACTTGCTTATTTTTACAATGTAGTTTTAATTCACTTTGTCTGATTTAGATTTTTCCTCCCTTCTTCCTCCTCCTGACAATTTTGTATCCTTGCTTTCTTTCCTGTTGATACAATGAACTCCATCCAAGCAAGATGTAGAGCTACCTACAGTAAGTAAAGGAATGTCTATCCTTTTAAGTGCTCATACCAACTGTATTACATTACATTTAATCACATCAGTACTTCAAAAATCAGGCAGCTTTCTATTTCCAGTAGAGTTTAGCCTCTTTAATGCCTCCAAATATGGGACTCAGGGCAAGAGAGGATGTGATACAAGCCAAAAGTAAGGGTTTATCTGGGATATCTGCGTAACTGGTATGCAAGGACCAGCTGTAAATATAATTCAGAAAAATAATAATGATTAGACAGAAGCTAACAGAAGGTCACAGATGTGCATGGGAACATCAGCTGTCTAAGCAAAACAGTTCTACAGGGCTCAAAAACGCTTTCAAAATCATGCTTCAAAGAGATAATGCACCAGACTGAGGAAAACAAGCACTCAATAGCATTAAGTCATTGATGGTTTCACCCCACCTTCATGATGTACAATCTTCATTATTTAAGAATGAACATATGCATTTCTCATGATAGCACCTAATACCATAAAAGCACCAGTTCTCTTGCAAGTTAAGCAGGGTCATCTCTGGTTAGTACTTGGATGGAAGAACACCAAGGAATATCAGGTGCTGTAGGCTAAGTTTAAGATAAAGGAACAGACAAAATCACCTCTGAGTATTCCTTGCCTACCAAAACCCTATGAAATTTATGGAGTCGCCATAGGTTGACAGGCATCTTGAAGGCACATATGCAAGCACTGACTACAACCTATGTAAACAGTGAAATGTGAAACAACCCTTGTGTTCATGCAACATGATTAATTAATGTTTAACATCAACTCAACATTCCTAAGACTCACTGAAAAAATATGAATTATGTGCACAGCCTGAAAAAATACAAGGATGCTTTAAAATTTGAATAGTTGTTGCTATTGTTGTTGTGTGCCTTCAAATCAATTCTGATTTATGGCAATCCTAAAGTGAACCTATCATGGGATTTTCTTGGTACGATTTCTTCTGGGGGGGGTGTCCTTGCCCCCTCTGAGGCTAAGAGAGTGTGACCTTACCCAGAGTCACCCAGTGGATTTCCATAGCCAAATAGAGATCTCCCAGTCTCCTAGTCCAACACTCAAGCACCTATACTATGCTGGCTCAACAGTACAGTGGTACCCCGGGATACGAATTACCCATCTTACGAATTTTTCGGGATACGAAAAAATCCCATAGGGATTTATTGTTTCGGCTTACGAAGGTTTTTTCGGGTTACGAAAAAACCTCGGCGCTATTTTCAATGGAGCCGCGGCAGAGCCGCGGCTTTTTTTCCATTAGCGCCTATGGCAATTCAGGTTACGAAGGTTTTTCGGGTTACGAAATTAGCCGCGGAACGAATTAATTTCGTAACCTGAGGTACCACTGTACCTGTTTATATGTCTGTAACTGTAAGTAACTGGGCAAGTACTGTAATTAAACTCTTAAGTTTTGTCAATCAGTACAGTGGGCCCTTGGTATCCACTGGGGTTTGATTCCAGGTACTGTATATGAAAAGTTAAGTATTGGGGGATTACTAATAAGGATTATCTGTTCATCTCCATGTCCTCATTTTCTGTCTTCAAAATCTACCATTTTAGTATTAAGAACAAGGTCTGAAATGTAATTATATTTTTATACCTAACGGATGTTAGGACCTCACTCCCAGCTATACAAAGAATTTACATCTTCAATGGAGAACTAGTCTCTAACACAGGAGTGGCCAACTGCAGGCTGTCAAATGTTTCTGGCCTACGCTACAGCTCCCATCAACTCTTGCCAGCATACACAACAATGAGGGATTATGAGAGGTGCATACCAAAAGCATCTGGAGGCCCTCAATTGCCCACCTATGCTCTAGGTAGCAACAGGTAAAGTGATTATTATGCATAAAAGTAACACCCTAGATCTCTTGAGTGTGCTGGACACTGGTGCAGGGCACCCTCCAGCTTTCAGCTGTGTAGGGTTAGGGCATATATGTGAGCAAGATAAGGGAACAGGACAGTGCTTGTTTACAGCCAAGACACAATCCCAGTCTCTTTACTTTTGTCTTGGCATAATCAGAGCAGATTGGTCATGAAATAGTAGTACTGTACTCCAGCAGACATATCTACAATTGCCATCTCTCAATTTTAGAGCCCAGACAGCCTGACCAGAGCAATCAAAGAGCATCACTATAAAAGAGAGACTATAGACTGAGATCCACTGAAAGGATAGCCTTTCTGCCCTGACCTGCCCCCCCGCCCCCGCACTGAGACCCTTAAATGGAGCTGCTGTCCTGAAAGGTTTTTTAAGGAGACAAAACAGTGTGACAAGTACCAAGGATTTGTTTTTCACTTGCTCTAGCAGACCTTTTACTGGGACCTGGGTCTTAGAAGCAGCAAACAAGTACTATAGTTACCTGTACAGCAAGAAATTACCTAGAGAAGAATGAAGTTACCTTTCAAAATTAAGCTAGTGAGTGAGATTGTTTTGTTTTGTTTTTAAAGGCATTCTGAGTCAAATTTTAAAGTTTATGCCATTCTCTTATCAATCCTGAGATTTTAAATAGAATTTGTAAAAAGGAGATTGATACAAAACCAATGAGGAATGCAATTAATATATAATGATTTACTAAAAAATATTCCTGGGTTCTGCTAGGACCATTATATAAAAAAACTGAGCCTTTCCACCTTTAAGCCAATACTCCACACGGTTCACATGGAGTTCTGAGGTGACAGATTAATTTGTACCCATGTAGGCTACTAGTGTGGGAATCATGTTTTAAATCACTTCCCTATGGGAGAAAGATACTTGTGGACAGAAAACTAAAGTGGCAGGAAGAATTTTCATCCACAAAGATACTCACAAGTATAATCCATTTTGCTACCTCATTTTGCTGTATAGGTAGACTAGGCAGTAGTAGGATTGACATCTGTGTAAAGAAATTTAAGGCTGATTTGTAAATGAACCGCAGCGAAACCCTAATGTTGTCTTTTGACTGGAGTGACAATTAATAAAACAACACTAGTTGTTAACAACACAGCTCTTCGCAGTAATATAGGTTGCTTTGAATATTATCTCAAATGCATATGCCATTTAACACAGATTAAGAAAAACTCTGTGTATACAATAAACATAGCTGAGAAGCAGTTTAAAGTGTGAGGCAAGGGCAGCCTGTTGTTATTGTTGTTGTTTGTTGTGTCCCTTCAAGTCATTTCTGATTTAGGGCAACCTTGATGTGAACCTCTGTTACCTTCAAGCTGTTCCCGGCTTGTGAGCCTATCATGGGGTTTTCTTGGCAAGATTTGTTCAGAGGAGGTTTGCCATTGTCTTTCCTTGAGGGTGAAAGAGTATGACTTGGCCAAAGTCACTGCGTGTGAACCTATCATGGGGTTTCTGAAGTCAAAGACTTTCACAGTTGGCATCCATAGTTTTTTGGGGGTCTTTCGGGCTATGTTGCCATGTTCTGGAAGAATTTATTCCTGCTGTTTCACCTACATCTGTGGCTGGCATCTTCAGAGAATGACTCTGAAGATGCCAGCCATAGATGCAGGTGAAACAGCAGAAATAAATTCTTCCAGAACATGGCCACATAGCCCGAAAGATCCACAAAAACTATGATGGTGTTTTCTTGGCAAGAATTGATCAGAAAGGGTTGGCATTTGCCTTCCTCTAAGGGTGAGAGAGTGTGTCTTGTCCAAAGTTGCTCCGTGGATTTCTATGGATGAGTGGGGATTTGAATCCTGGTCTACCAGAATTTTAGTCCAACGCTCAAACCAGTATGTTAAGCTGGCTCTCATGTACGTTCAAGCCCATCTGGCCCCAATTTGCAACCCCTGAATCCTACTAAAACCCTTCAATTTATTCTTTGCCTCCCACCTCAATGCCTCAAAATTGCTGTAAATACAGCAGTTTTGCCCCCACGACCTCTAAATTCCCCATATTTTTTTAAAATGGCTAAAATTGGCTGAAAATGAAATCAGAAGTGATATGCTGTCACTTCCATTGATGTTGGAAACATCAGTGCTGCCCTTGGGTGGGATGTGGGGGTGAAACTGGGATCTGCCCCCTCCTCAGTTCTCCCCCCATTTATTTCCATCTATATAAACAAATGAATGAGTTGCAGTTCCTGCCCTGTATGCTGCTGTCAGACAACATGTGTATCTGTTTCCAATGTAATAGCACACAACGGACTTACACTCAATACCTTCAACCTTTTACTCCGTAATGCAGGAAGTGCCTCTGATACAAGGAGGAACTTGGCACAAGAAAATTACACTCAGTGGGTAGCTCGGTCTATAGCAAATGGATAAACATTAACCTCTAACTTGATCTGTTAAAAATTTATGGACCGAAGTAGGAAAGAAAACTTTAAACAAGTTCCTTGTACTGAGGAACAGATGTTTATAAACACACTTTTTTGCAGCTAATAGTAGTTAAATCACTAAAACTGGCAGCAGAATATTAAGTACATAAAGCTTATTTATATAAGGGAGGCCTGGGTTTCACAAATTAGCACAAATTGTACATTAACATACTGAAACTTAATATGTTACTATTTCTTAGTGATAATAATTCCGTGGAATGGCATCACACAATCAGGATCAAACATTCACTTTTGTTGTAAAAGAGATAACAATTTTACACTTTGAGTTTTTTATACAATTTAAAAAAACACCATGTGAGAATATAATTTTTTTGTTGTTGTTTATTCACATTTTGCATTCAACAAAAATATAACACCTGGAAGCAGATGTACAGAACTGAGTACATCTTGTATTAGACGGTAGATTTCACACTGAAATCAATTAGCTGCTGAGTTTACACCTCAAGTGTTAGACTATTAACTTTTAACTTATAGCACATGAGACTGGGAAGAAGCTAAACATATGGGGAGAACTTTGGGGCACACTCAAAAGCTTGCATCCACCCTATGTGACATCTTATCTTTTTCTCTGAATAACAGCTTCTGCCCTGCCAAACACCAACAATTTTTTAAGTATATGAGGTTTATGGTTCAAATATGGTTTATGCATTTGCAGAATTAAGGCAAAATAATATAGATCCCTTAAAACAATATAGAGCCATCCATCCAAATGACGAGAAAATATATGGATCTTCACCCAGAGAATCAAGGGGCAACCAATGCTATAGCCTCTCTTTCCTTTAATATAACACACCATATCACAAGTTCCTGTTCAAACTCCCTCAAATTTAAAAGGAAATAATACAAGTAGAGGAACAGATATGTTATTTGGAAAAAAAATGAACAAAAGCAGAATCGCACAAGTATAAACAACATCTTGGGCTTTGACCACTGTACTTGCCAGACCCCAAAGCCAACATCCATGTTGAAGTAATACTGTGTATACTCTACTGTAAGTGGACCTCACATACAAATCAAGGGCAGGTTTTGGGGCTAAAATTATGAATTTTGTTATGACACGTGGATAAGCTGAGGGTAAAACTTAGGGGCATGTAACAAAGGATCTAAAGGATGAAGCAAAGGAAAACAAAACCAAAGGATTTTTAAAATTCTAGCAGGCATAACTGTTTGTGCTCACACTAAAGGCTGCATGGATGAGAGAACATAGTGGGGGTCAGTGCTTCTAGGACAGATTACACTCTTGCCTTTCATCAGGGGATGTTTCTTTTTAAAAATAAGAGTTGGAGTGCAGCACTTACAGTGACCCAAGGATAAGTTGAACCATATTTTTGGGTCAATTTTTTTTAACCAAAATTTGTACATAAGTACATAGAATCATAGAATTGGAAGAGACCACAAGGGCCATCTAGTCCAACCCCCTGCCATGCAGGAATCTATAATCAAAGCACCCCCAACAGATGGCCCTCTAGCCATTGTTTAAAAACCTCCAAAGAAGGAGACTCCACCATCCTCTGAGGGAGTTTGTCCCACTGTTGAACAGCTCTTACTGTCAGGAAGTTCCTCCTAATGTTTAGGTAAAATCTCTTTTCTGGTATCTTGCATCCAATGTTCATGGTCCTATTCTCTGGAGCAGCAGAAAATAAGCTTGCTCCATCCTCAATGTGACACCCCTTCAAATACTTAAACAGGGCTATCATATCACCTCTTAACTGTCTCTTCTTCAAGCTAAATGTATTCAGTTCCCTAAGTCTCTCCTCATAACGCATGGTTTCTAGACCCTTCAATATTTTGGTCATGCCCCTCTGGACTCGAACCAGCTTACCAACATCCTTTTTGAATTGGTGCCCAGAACTGGACACAGTATTCTAGGTGAGGCCTGACTAAGGCAGAATAGAGTGGTATTATTACTTCCCTCGATGTAGACACTATACTTTTATTGATGCAGCACACTGGCTTTTTAAGCTACTATATGACACTATTGATTCATGTTCAAATGTATGTTACACATATACAGTAACTTTGGCTTGGTACATACAGGTGGGGAAATGCTGCCCCTCCTTGCTGCAGATTGTTCCCGAAGCAGGGGCAGCATTTCCCCGCCTGTGTGTACCGAGCCAAAGTTACTGTATATGAGTAACATACACTTGAACATGAATCAACAGTGCGATGCAGCCCTATGACCCCACTTCCTGTGTGCGACATGCGAACGCTACGCATCACGTACATCATCATGGTGGCCCCCATATGGACGGGAGGGTGGCATGATGGTTGTGGCAGCACATTCTAGGGTTTTGGCGCGTGCGATTGCTGTGCCCTCCAGAACCCTAGAATCGGCGCCACCATCACCACTTCCTGCCTGTGTGTATCGGGCCTTAGTTAGACTAACCCAGTCAAAAGCCACAAATATGCATGCACATTTTTGAGATGCACACACACATGCTGTTTCTCAGAACTTGTAAAAGTTAGTTTGAGGACTACGAATCCCCTAATACTTCAGCCAGCATAACCATTGGCCAGGCTGTTTGGGAAATCTGAAAATCATCGTCCAAAAAAATCTTTACCAAGCTGTGTTGTGTAGTTACTTCTCCAGCCACTCTACTCCAATTCTCCAAAGTTAAAAGCCATTTGTGGTTCAAAGATGGGAATATATGTGTGGAATGCTGGAGGTAAACCAGCCACATAAAAATCTGAGAATTAGCACATTAAATATGCTAAGACCTTGACAAATTAAAGTCATAAAGGGATGGGAAGGATACACTTTTTAAAGACAGGTTGAAAAAATGCAGAGCAAAGGGAGAAGAAGGGTTGTTTAAAATGATACTCAAAAAAGAAGACATTATGTCATCTATGATCTCATGCACTCAGATTTATAAAAAGAAGTATTTTATTTCAGGGGTTTTATGAGGAGTTTCCTTCCACCGTTATATTCTCCCAGCTATTTGTAAAACAGGTATGAAAAAGCAAAACCCAGAGATGTCACATTAAGAATGACTGGTGATTTGCTAATTATAAAATATATTTACCAATGATTTACTTATTAGAAACCTTAATTATTTACTAATTCTTAGTAATAATTATTGTTATTGTTTTGAAACTTCAATCATCCAAAGCACTCTCAAGTCATAATTTTGCCAGAATCATAAATCATGCAGACTGTGCATTGCAATGGACTATCTTATTTACTTTTTTGTAATCTGCATGCTTGACCATCTCTCCAAAAGAAGTTACTGTCAAAATGTGTTTTAACATTTTGGCTTTCAAAAAAAGAGGCATGCTGCTATTTTTCTTCTGATTAATTTGAACTTTATTCTAGCTAAGTGCTTTAAAAATAACTCAGGACAAAAGGAAAGATAAAATATTAAAGAGATGCTGTTACACCCTTACTGCACTAAACAAATTTTACTTTACCTCAAAGCTTGTTCTGTTAAAATTGCTCCCACCCCTGATTTGCTGATGGCATTTTAAAATCCTTGTTTCATCCCCAAAGATTTTTATCTTTTTAAAAGGTACTTGCTAAATATACACTGACTTGCAGTAAATGGCAGCAATTATAATGTTGGAAAACGATATAGCTAAAAATGAGCCCATGTACATGCTACACAGGTGGCTAAATGCTCACATTTTCCATCTTTGATAAACTCCATAAGCAACCATGATTTGTTTTTCTATAATAGCTACTACCAACCCATTTCTGGGAGTGGGATGGATACCTATGCCACAAGACAAAACAAGTCTTGTGTGCATGAAAGCATACTGCAGTCCCTCTTTGAATGGTGGGAAATCTTCTAATGGGAAACACTGATATGAGCAGTGAATTACACCATGGTAAATAAAAAACAAAAGTAGCTGTGTGGTTCATGAGTAACAAGTTCAGTTCAAGGTACTTGTTTTGACTTTGGGCAATCCTATGAATGAGAGACCTCCAAGTCCCTCCCCCCATCATTAACAGCCCTGCTCAGGTCTTGCAGTCTCAGAGCCATGGATTCCTTGGATTCCAAGGATGGAGAAAGAAAGGTATTTTTTCCAAGAATTTATCCTGATCTTTCCACTCCAAAATTAGGCCTATCCCAAGTTGGCTGAACAGAGCAGTCCTCTTATGGGGACCATCTTTCCCTTATGTTGCAGCTTATCTAGCACATATAAAAATGTATAGGGATATAAAATTTGTACAGCCTCCAAATACTGGATCAATAACTCTTACGTGATATAATTATCTGCTACTCATAGTGGCCAGTTCCATAGTGGCCAAGATACAATATAAGGCTGATAACTCAAACTTAAGGTCACTGAATCTGCCAATATCTGTTTTATATTTTGATAGCCTGCAAGCTGGTAGGGCTCTGTACCTGTGCCAGCTTAACATATGAGTGGCTAAGGAATTGTGACATTGTAATTCTTTCCCCAGAACACTATAAAACCTGCATGACTGCACAGCTAGATATACCAATAGTAAGAACAGCTGCAGAAGTTAATTTTGGCTATAGAAGTCGCTTGGTGACAAACAAGTATGGTAGTCATTTAGTAAAACCTCCTTTTTTTTAGAAGCAAAATTGCAACTCCAAGCACAGAGCAGCCTCTCTCATAATTCAGCCAAAAGAAGCTGTCAACTTGCAAGAAGCAGGGTAGAAAGGCTTTGTGGGGGAAAGGCCTGGCAACCATATTGCAGGAGGAATATGTTAGCAGAATCCCAGCCTACATGTCTGGACTAAATAACTGAAGGTATTCTGCAACACTGGAAATTTTCTTACCAGCTCCAGAACTAGATCATAAAGAAGCTTATAAATCAACTATGTAGATTAAAGGTCCAGCATCAATATGTGACTGCTTTATCTTAAAAAACAATTTACCCATCTAGTAAAATAGTCTATTTAGAAAAAAATGTCTGTGAGCAAAATGGGGGAGAAACAGCATTACAACAGTGTCCTTCTCTCCACAGGAGACGCTGGGGAGGCATAAAGAAGACACCAAGATTAATCTTTATTAGGTTTGTTATAAAAATACAGAAGACAATAATTCTACTGTAAACATGGCACAATAAACATACTGTGTCACTAGAAAAAGTTTTCCTGCTGTTAGGTGTAAACATGTACTTATGCGCATTCAGGATTTAAAACTAGAAGATAGCCTCACTAAAAATAATCACATTTATGGCATAAGACAACATGCATTGCACATGTAGTTTTCTATAATGTTTATACATATGATAATTGGATGCACAAAATGAACATGAAAACAATGGTTTTAACATTATTCTGGAGTCAACACACTTGGTAGGTTACTAGCCAGGGTTGGATAACTTGTTCATAAGCTAGGAGCTAGCAAGTGTGAGCTACATAACACACTTTGCCTCTCTGTCATCAAAACTGTTAGCAGGTGCTGTGTGCTCAGTGCCAAAAACACAACTCAGAATTTAACTGTATCAGGAGTAGGGATTATTGTTGAACTCCCAATACCCATCAGTCCCAATCAGAATGGGCAATGGCCAGAAACCATTGCAGTCTAACAACAACTGGGGTGCATCATAGGGTCTGATCACAAATTTTAAAAGTTTGGTTTTAAAAAAAAAAAGCCCACCTTTTCCCAGTCTGTTACTTTTTTCTTTTTTCTTTTTTCGCCAACTTAAAAGCTACTTACTGTCTGAAAGTCAATGTGAAGTCTGGCACGTGGATTCTGTGACCAGAATTCTCAATATCTGTTATTTTGAAGGGGGAAAAAGCAGTAGTGAGTGAGGCCGATTTAGACTGGGGCCATGATATGAGAAGAAAGACTGAACCCAGCATTCCTCAATGTGCTTGCCTCCAAATGTGTCAGACCTCCAATACTGTTTTCTGTACTGAAAATGCTATTTCCTGTGCAAAAAAAAATCTATAGTTGGAGAGTTATTCTGTACAAAACGTGTACATGGATTTTGTGCAGAAAACAGGATTTTCTACACAAGAAATAGCATTATTTGCAAAGAAAATAATATTCAAAAATATTATTTTCTGTGCAGAAAATACCCTTTCTATTTTCTAAAATGAGGCTGAACCCTATCTGCAAATTTTGCACAGATTACGTGCTGAGCTACAAAGATTCTCATCAGTTCAGGATTCTCAACAGAAACACATTTCTCTGAATATATAACTGACAGAAACTTCCTGACACTCTAATAGGCAGTGCATAGCTTAAGGACTGGACCAAAGGAATGTATGTTCCCTTTGTTCTGTCATGTGAAGTGACCCACATCTCCATGTACCATGGTTCTGTATTATAGCTGATCGTTTTCACTCCTAGTTAATACATCTTCAAAGAGGCTTGGCAGTTGTTAGATATGCTACTGTACAAACATAAGAAGAGATAGATCAGATAGAAGTCTATCTAATTCAGCATTCTGTTCCCACAGTGGCCAACCTACGGGAAGCATACAACAGGCCATGAATGCAATAGCACCATCTTCTTCTTGTTTCATTGCAAATGCCACTAGTTTTGTAGTTGTTGTTAACTGCCCTCAAGTTGACCCCAGCACATGGCAACCCCATGGATGAGACATCTCCAAGACCTCTGTCCCCCACCTCTCTGCTTAGATCCTGCAAACTCAGGCCCATGACCTCCTTGATTGATTCCATCTATCTTGCATGCTGCCTTCCTCTCTTTCTACTCCCTTTCCTAGCATTATTGGGGCTCAACAGATTGCTCATTTTCCCTCCGGAGGGAACCTGCAGCAACCAAATCATGTGGGCTCCCTCCGCACCAGAAAGAACCCGCTAAAAGTGTGGGGGGGGATTGGCACGTGCGGGCATCACCATCAGTGCGCAATTGTGCACTGTGCTGCATCAATGATGTAAGCGTGGCACCCTGATGTGCAGACGTGGCATCGTGCTTGTGTTATCATGGAGGCTCCCATGATGGTGGTGTCCATACGGACTAGGGTTTGGGAGCGTGCAGTTGCTGTGCGCTCCCGAACCCTAGAATCAGCACAGATACACCCCTTCCCGTCCGTGTGTCTCAGGCCATTGTCTTTTCTAATAAGTTATGCATCCTCATGATATGGCCAAAGTATGACAGCCTTAGTTTGACCATCTTGGTTTCCAAGGGAGATTTCAGGCTTGATCTGTATTGGAGATAATACATAGTTATTGTGTCTGGTAACAAAAATGGTTTTGTTTTTTCCTAAGCCAGAGGAATTTCAGGAGAGCATTCAACCTCAAAATTATGTTAAGTAAAAAAATCTAAGGCCCTGAAGATTAATAATGCACTTCAAAATATATACCGTAAATGTATTTAAGAGGAGACTGTTTCATTATTATACACAGGAATACAAGCTCAGCCACTAACATATAGTTTTCTGGAAGCCAACTAGTAGACTGAAGTAGCAAGAAATGGCAAGAAGTTATGAGGAAAAAAACTATTCAGTTTAAACACACCAACTAGTCCTACAGCAGATTTACAATACTCCTGAATTTATGAGCTGCTTAATGTCACATATCATATTTCTTATCACACATAAAAATGTACACAATATATAAATCTAACCATAAAATACCATCAGTTTACCAAAAAAACAAACATACCACCTTTTAATACCATTGCACTAATCAACTAACATAGTTAAACACACACACACACACACACACACAAAGCATAATAACAAAAAGTTTGCATCATAGAAGAAATTCAGGCCTATACAATCCTTTGTTCAGAAAGAATTCCACAGGTGTGAGGCTACTGTCAAGATGGAGCTATTTCATGTACCCATCAACATAATCGGTTTCATGTGTCAGCCATTGATGCAGATCAGAAAACACAGATAAAATCCTGAAAGGTGGTCCTTTAAATAATCCTTACTTATTAAGTTTAAAGGTACCTTGCCATTTTCCCAATGAAATCAATGTGGTGTTCATGGTTCTTTTCTTCCCTAATTTGTTCTCCCAAAAACATGAGAGGGTTCAGTCCAGAAGTGAGTAACTAGCCCAAGTTCACTCAGTGAGCTTCATGGCTCAATGAGGACGAGAACCTGGATCTCCCAAGTCCCTGTCCAACACTCTAATGACTACACTAAATCTTGCTCCAAACCATTTTGAGGTCAGTTTTCGATCAGAAGAAATCGTGCCTTGTAAGTTACATCCTGTACTCTGTGAAACCACAGTATGCATACTTACTCTTAAGAAACATCTATGTATCAATGTTTTATAAGCTTTCTTTCTTTTGACCTTGGCAACTAAGAGCAAAGTAAAGTGCATGTTACCAGGAGGAGGGGGGAGTGTTCTTGTAAGTTGTTGTTGTTTTTTATCGAGTTTGTACATCAAGAAGCTGAGCAATGATTTTCTCCTGGGCATTTAGGACTTAAAATAGCCAGAGTGATAAGGATGCAGAACTGATGAAACACTGGTTGGTGCTGGTGTTGATGGAGAGCCCTATTCAAGGAAAAAGGAGAGGGGATGCAAGTCAATTTAATTTGTTCTCCTCCAACTGGGATTTAAAACCACAAAGTAGAGTGATAGACCACCCCTTGGTTCTGAACAGAGGAAGACATCATATCCATGCAAATATTGGTTCGCATGCATTTTGTGAATAAAAGCCAATACAGCACTGACTTTTTTGGGGGCCCGGGGGGGGGGGGAGTAGGCTAGCTGCTTCCCTTGCATGCTTTGGAATATAAGCTTCTTAGAATAACCTACCTCTTGCTTTACTTTATGAAACTGCATGCTCATTACAAGCCTCAGAGAATGATTATAATCTGGGGTTGTAATATAAGTAACTCAACCATTCTCCACCTTCCTGCACTTGTTAAAGGCACTTTACTTTCATCAGATACCAAGCTGAAATATAGTTCAGTTTAGTTAATAGGTTTTTTGACATTTTAAATAAGGTTTTAGAAAATGAGGTGACTTTAATGTAAACATATGAAATCACTCTCAGGATGTTTGTTTATAAAACCATCTTCCAGAAAAGTAACTGTGTTAGCATCTATAGCAATTAGTCAGCCTGTCTATCAAACAAGTTTGCAAGGCAGCCAAGTGCATGTTGTAACAAGGGTGGGCAAATACAGTGGGTCTCCCAATTTTCTGTCCCAGGTTCCTTCTAGCGGCCACACAGACTGCCAGAATTCTCTTTAAAACCCTCAACATGGCTGGAAGCCCAGTTTGGTTCTGAAAAGCATGCCTTTTTTAAATATTAAACAGTGCTGAAGCACGCTGCACACTATTTAAAAAGTAAATTGTGGGTTCTGACTGTTTCCAAAAGCGGTAATATTATCTCTTTTTTTCTCTCTCTATCTTTTTCTTTTTCTAGTCAAGACTCTGGACATGTCTGAAGGAGTTGAGGGCCACCTTGACACCTTCACTGGGCCTAGAACATCTCCAAAGAACCCTTGCTTCTAAATTGGCAGGTTCAGCCTTATCATTAAGCAGTGAAGAGGCCACTGCATGCAACCAGTTTTTGGTGATATTAATAGATAGCAAATTATTCATTATTTATGTATTATTACTGTATATACTCATGTATAAGTTTTTAAAAATGCTTAAAAATGACCCCCAAACCCCAGGTGAACGTATACACAGGTCAATACAGTAGTAAGTTCACCACTAGAGCCTCTTCCCCAACCCGGCTGTCTCCTGAAGGGACAGCCAGAGAGGCTTGGGGGACAAGCGCTTGCCCTCCTTCTCTTCCCCAGTCTGGGTGTCCTCCAAAGAGACAGCCGGGCTGGGAAGAGGCTGGGGGGGAGGGGAAACGCTTACCCTCCCTCTTGGTCCCCAACCCAGCTGTCTCCCAAAGGAGCAGCCGGGCTGCAGAGGAGGAGAAAGAGCAAGCACTCACTCCTGAAGCTTCCTCCCCAGCTCAGTTGTCTCCCAAAGGGACAGCCAGGCTGCAGAGGGGGAGGAAGGGTACTAAGACCCAAATTTTACCCTCGATTTATCAACAGGTCATATCAAAATCCCTAATTTTGGCCCCAAAACCGGCCTTTGACTTATACACGACGTTGACTTATAGTTGCGTATACACAGTATTTCATTTTCACTGCCAGGAAGGAGGAAAGATAGTTAGGGGATTTTCTGCCTTAGCTGCCAAAAACAAAAGCAAGCTCATGTTGAGTTTGGCTTCTATGGCTCATGATTTTGGCAGGAGGAATGCCATTTGCTGTTGCATCTCAGGAAGCAACACATCCTGTGTCACACCAGTGACTGAGTAAAGATTAGCCAATGCAATCTGATAAGAGGTATGAAACATCCCAAAATCTGTGCTCAACTGTAGTTTACGAATCCAGTTCAATTGAAATATATGACCCCATGCCAAATCTGGAATAAAATACAACCAAATAACATGAATATTATCATACAATCTTCCAAAATTATTTTATGAATTCATATGTTTTTCTAGAAACTGATTCTAGAGAGAAATCTACTCTTAAAAAACAACAACTCCCATTGGTACAGTATTACAAGTTAGAAATATCCCTTGTTCTTCCCCCCACTGTTAAGTACAGAACTGTTTCCTAGATCAGCTTTAAAAAGCTAAGATGTTGCACTTCAGGGAAGAACCCTCTCAGCTTTAAAAAGCTAAAAGGTTTCTCCCCTGAAGTGCAACATTTAGATGGAAAAGTTCACACTTCCTGCAAGATTAAAACATGGCACTAACATGAAATGGCAGCAAGTGTAAACATCTAGGGCATCTATATTGGTTAATCTTATTATCCTTTAGTGTACTTATTAATTCACTTGGTATGTTAAAAATGCCACCAGAAGTCTGTTAGCAAAAGAAAGAATAACATTTCTAGTCTCAAGGGGTTCCTGTTTCATGAGTGCTGCCAGCTTCTGGAGTACAAACAACTGTGATTGTACCTTAAGTATTCTATCTAGCAAACTGAATATAAAATCAGTTATTATTGTTTTACAGCCAAGTTGTGTATTTTTTTCAGATTTGGGTCCCATTAACCAAAGGGGATGGAAGAGGAGAGGAGGGCACTTTTCTTAATCCATTTAGTGAGAAAACTGAGTAACACCACTGTTACTCAGACAAAGAACAGGAAGCATTTCTAAGTCCTTCTTGCAAAGGAAACTCCAGAGAGCCAGTGTGGTGTAGTGGTTTGAGCGCTGGACTAGGACATTGGGAGACCAGGATTCAAATCGCTACTCAGCCAAGGAAACCCACCGGGTGACCTTGGGAATCACACTGTCTCAGCCTCAGATGATGACATGGGCAAACCCTCTCTGAAGAAAACCCCATGATAAGTTCGTCTTAGGGTTGCCCTAAGTCAGAAACGACTATAAGGCACACAACAATAACAGAGTGGCACTCCATGCTCGAGTGTGATGTCTCTTACAAAACTGATGGCTCCTGGAGCAGAAATACTCAGTTATGTGGGCTCTTTGGGCCAGTCCCATCAGGGTTTGACTGTGACTTTCTCCACAATTTGCTTGGTTACAAACTGGGAAAAATTCCAATGTTAGATTAGCACATGGTATTTGATGAAGTCAGAGAGGAAGGCCAAGGCTTTCTTGGCCGGCATCCATAGTTTTTTATGGGTTTATTATTACACATAGCCTGAAAAACCCACAAAAATCAGAGAGGAAGGTGTAGAAGGCTATGAGAAGATGGCCGGAATTGTGGGTGACTAAGGACCATGTCTCTAGTACAGCAGGATACAAAAAAACCTCTTTCATCTTCCTCTAAGAATGGCCTCAAACAGATGGGCCAAAAGAAGCAGTTTTAGCCTGCACTGGTGGCTTGGCATTTAGATGATGCATGCCCCCGAAGCAGCTGGAAACCACACCGCAGCCACTCTAAGGGAGGAAAAGCCAAACTAAAAAGAAGCTGAATTTTTCTGCTTCTTCCTGGAAGGTGCGCACCTTTGACTCTGCAAATAAACTCACCAACGGCATAGAAGTTCTAAAGGAGCGATCTATCCTTAACCTCTACATATAAATGCAGCGACTCAGGTGTTCATTTAAAAAGAATAGAGCCGCTGTACCCAAGCAATGGATGTCAGTACACAAATCAGACAGTCCAAGAGGGGTCATGGGGTGAAAGGAGGCATGATTGTACTTTGCTAGCATCTTCATGGGCACAGCTCTACTTCAATACCCTGTCCCAGTGGAGGGTTGCACTTGCAACTGTATGAAAGTTCAAAGGAACAGCCATCCAATGGGATGGCAGCCGCTGGTGGTTTGTTCCAATGTGTAATGCAAGTCTTAAAGATCCAAATTACTGAGAATGCTGTAGTAATCTTTAACAGGTAAATGTTCTCCCTTCTGAATGGATACCAGTACATGTTTAGAAATTACTTACAAGAGAATTACATTTTATGAACTGGAGGAATAAACATTGCCAAACACCAGAGGATTTACTGCTCATAAGAACAGTGTATCATGCAAAGATGAACCTACATTCCTTCACAAACTGTTAAGCATTTAGCTGTACACTACAGTTTCTTTAGTATTAAAATTAACATAAATGAACTCTCCCATGTGCAAGTACTCTTTTTTAACAGGGTGTTGCTATCTACAGCTGACAGAAAATGCAGAAAGATTTGCTAATCCAACCGCAAAATACAAATAAAGAGGAAGTAGATAATCTATTTGTGAGGAAGAAGATCAACAGATGGCTAGATGGCAAGAACACTAAAGACCAAAGGCTCAATAACAGGATATTTATGTAGTGTTTTCAAGAGATATCTCTGCACAACTCTCCTATTTAGCATCCTTTAAGAATACACAATGTAGCTGCTAACAACTGATCAACTTCTTAAACATGTGATCAGGAGATGGCAAACCTTTGCATTTATTTCTGCCTCATGCTGGGATATGAATGTAATCACCTTGTCTCAGAATTCGTGTTCTGGTACAAAATAATTGTGTGACCAAATGAATTAGAATTGCCAGTTTGAACTGCAGTGTACCTATGTGAAATATAAGGCCTATAAATGTCTGGAAGAAAAACTGTCCTCTCAATTTGTAATGCAATTCATTGATCATTTTATTTTTAAAAAACAACTGTTTCTTCTATCAGATTTGGGATGACTCTGCTGCTCTTTATGGCTTCCCAGAAGGCTAGGGAATGTGTAAGGCCCTCTAGAAGCCTTGGCATTGCAGTTCCCATCATTGCTTGGTGCTGGTTATGATAACTGAGGGGAGCTGAAGTCCAACACCATCTGGTAGACCCATGTTCCCTACACTAGGGATATATTATGATCATACAGTTCTGATGCAGCGCCAGTTAGTGGCACTCTCTATGTTGGTCAATTCATTCGAGCTCTTTGTTCTCAATTTGGGAATACAATATTGTCTCACCATTTGTGTATACACAAGACTTTTTAGACAAAGTATTTTAAAATCCCAGGCGGGTTACAAACCGCCAAAAAATACGTATGGAATACGTATTAGGGTTAGGAAGGGGCGGTGCTTCCGCACCCCCCTAACCCTAGTACGTATTCCATACGTACAACATGGCGGTGCCCCTTCCACATGGGGGCCGCCATGTTTACGTATGGGACGCATAGCGTCCAGATGTGTTGCGGCACCTATGACGTCGCGAATGCGCCAGCGGTGCCTCGCGACATCATAGAGGCGCTGCAAGAAGGAGCTCCATTTTGGAGCTCCTTTTTTGCTCTGCGTGGGAGCCGCGCGGTGTGGCTGCTACGACTCCCTCACGGAGCAAGCGGCGGCAGACTGATGCAAAGCGGCGGTCTGTAACCCGCCAAAGTTTCCCATTTCATTTGCCACTGTCATGGTTCAGACATCTCAGTTATTCTCCCAAATTGGATTACATCATAGTTCCATAGTTCCTGGGCAAGTGTGCTGCACAGGTCAGCTTTCCAACAGTGGAATACTATTCTGATGGTTCTGTTTGCCCATTTTCTATCAGGGTTTGGGTGACTTAATAGATACAGGTAATGTACATCCAGGTTGAGTGTCCCTTATCCAAAATACTTGGGACCAGAAGTGCTTTGGATTTTGGAATAGATGTATTTGCATGTACATATACAATGAGAGATCTTGAAGATGGGACCCAAGCATAAACACAACATTCATTTATGTTTCACATGCACATTATACACATAACCTGAAGGTAAATGTATACAATATTCTTAAATAATTTTCTGTATGAAACAAAGTTTGTGTACACTAAACCATCAGAAAGGAAAAGTGTCATTATCTCAGTCACTCATAAAAATAATTTGGGTTTCAACATATTTCAGATTTTGAAATTCCGGGTAAGGGAGACTCAGCCTGTATTACAGTTACACACTTTTGTGACACTGTACTCTTTTGTACATAGGCTGGTTCATTTAGGATGGCTCAGGTCTTTCTGTTTTGAGGGTCATATTCCTGTTATGTTTAGGATTTTTAACAGGTTTGGGAGAGATGATCCTGCTCTCTCCTTTCACTCTGAGATAACCATTACAGCAAGGGGGCAATGGAAGTCCAATGGTTTGCATGACATCCCCATTTTTTTATTATTCGACACTCACCATCACCACCAAAAAAGAAGAGGGGCTGAGGGGAGATTAGGAGACTTGGGTCTGAGGATCAAAATTGGTCTCTGGAATGGTTCAAGTTGTCTGCCTCTACATTAGCAGTGGACAGTTCTCAAGCACTCAGGTTTGCAGACAGTTTTGATTAATGCAGCAATACATTAAAACTTCTGTTTCTTGTTTGGTTTTTTTCTTTATTATGGATACACTTTTTAAAAACACAGTTTATTTGCTCAATAAGAACTTTCCTGCTCCATCACTGCAGATATTGTATAACAAGGGGAGTGCATTAGGTACAAAACTCCAAATAAGGTTTGCTGGAGTTCATGCTGCCTCTTGGGAAAAACCCGAATATAACAGTCTTTTGTATTACAGATAGTACTATCTAATCATTCAAAGCCCTGATGATTTTCTACTACTTTGCTCTTGAATGTCACTGTACGCAACCCTAAGCTGCAAAATATGTGCAGAAGGAATCTGCACTGATATGTTTGCATTGTTGCATACTATAACTTGTGAATTTCTAATGTGTTGCAGGTGAAATCAGCAGCCTTTTTGATAGATGATCTCCATCTGGAGATAGGTAGAGAAATTATATTTCAGGCTACAATACAGAGTGGTCCCTCCACATTCACTGGGGCTAGGGGTGAAAGATCCCCATGAATGTGAAAAAACCACAAATAAAAAACATTATATTTTTAGCTGAGACAACACCTGTCAAGAAATCTTCAGGTCTTCCAGTGCAAATCTATGGTTCACACATGCCAGAAGTATTTTTTAAAAATATATTTTTAGACTTTATTATTTACACAGTACATATAGTATATACCCAACTATAAGTCGACATCATGTATGTCAAGGTCAGGTTTTGGGACCAAAATTATGGATTTTACCATGACACATGGATAAGTCGAGAGTACAACTTGGAGGCTCCTTCAGTGTGCGTACGTGTGCGTACATGTGCGTAAGGCAAGAGAGTCTCTAACTGAGGGGTTTTGCTTCATCGTTTCAGCTTTAGTTTCGTCCTTCACTCCCCAGACAGTGAGTGGGAGAGGGACTCTCTTTAAAAGCAATCATTCATCCAGGACTCTATCTGCTTGGTGCAAGAGAGAAATAAACTGCTTTGCTGACTGCATGGGGAAATCTGAAAGAGCTCCTATCACATTACCATACTGACCCATAAATAAGTCGACCTGGAATTTTGAAGTCAATTTTTGGCACAAATTTCTTGACTTATAGATGAGTATATACTGTAGTACAAATTATATGATTCATAATTCACAATATGCTTTTTTCCCTTCCTCCCATCCCACAAACAGACACTCAATAGGAAATACATTTCATTTAAATTAATAATCATTTTTGGAGATACAGAAAATACAATTAATTATATTTTTTACTTCTTCATACCCTGTTTTACCTTCCACTTTTGTAATCATAATTTCCCAGGGTATATGAAAAAGGTTTGTATATGACACAATTGGTCAAGTTAGGGTTAGAGAAATAATCTGTCAGGCTTAGTTAATGAATGAGGTTTAGGAGTTTGAGTAGTTAAGAGAGTTAGAAAGGAACTGAGTTAGCTAAGAGAGGAGACTGAGAGATAGTGAAAAATGTGTTTTAAATGTAACAAATAATTTTGTTACATTATGTTCAAATTCTGATAATAAAGCATTATTTTTGTATCATATGCTTTTGGCACTCCATGAAGATTAAACTCAGGGCAAAGTGCAGACTGCAGTCTGCTTCTGTGGTGCTTAGAAGGCATTGGGGGACATTTGAGGGCAATTTTTGCAGTAGTTGGATGGTGTAATCCCTCAAAGGTCCTCTGGGGATAATACACCCACCTAGCCTTCCACAGTTGCCCACCCATGATCTAAATATTAACACTCGAGCCAATGGTCATCCTGAGTCCAAAGAAATCTGAACAAGCGTAATTCCACATGTGTGAAGACTACAAAGAAGGGCACGTTGAAGGTGTTCCAATGAAGGTGTTCCAGGTTTATTTATTTTTATTGTTATTAATCAGGACTGACAACTATCAGTAACTGGAAGATGGCATTCAATCTTTTGGATATTTAAGGGAAAACACTGAGAGGAAAGTAAAAAACTTGGAAACACTGATTTTTTTCAAAAGACTGGCTACACATTTTGATTTTTAACCATCTTATTTTTAATGTATTGCTTACGTCTAACGCGCTGTCAGAAATGGTAAAATGACAAGTTTGGTCAATACGAATCTGGTTTGTAATTTCAGTTCTCCAAAGCCACTAAAATAAGGCTTGTCCTGCGAAACTAGAAATTTAATCAGCTGAGGCAAGCCACTGAAAGCCAAGAACGCTTGTTTGGTTTTTCAGGATTCTGTCAGTCTGGAATGCTACGGAAATAATGAACAAAAAAGAAAGCATTCAATAGAGCTTTTTCCCCCCCAAAGGTGAACACTATATTACAACTTAATAAACAAAACCTATTAATTACCCCAAAACCCCAGATTAATCCACCATGAAGCTTTGAATCAATGCACAACCCTAATTAAAATAGACAAGTCTCCTTTTATGACACAATGATTCTAATCAGAGTAGACATCAGGCTTCCTCTAAGGAACCAGGATGGCCTATTGGTTAAGCAGCTTTTCCCAGCCCCCAACCCTGATGTAGCGGGACCACACTTCTTAAAATGCTCAACCATTGGCCACTGGGATAATGTGAGTTGCAGTCAAGCATCAGGAAGCCCAATGTTGGAAAATGATGAATTTAAGAATATTACAAAGACCAAGAAGAAATTCCAGGTTTGTTGTTGTTGTTGTTAATATAGGGACTCCATATTATAGGGACTCAAGGTGGCAATTTCATAAAGGATACTGCAGAGGTAGAAAAGATACACCCAACTACCTATACCTGGAGCTGGAGCAACTTGTCCACAAAGGATTGCTATAATTCTGTAGGTTTTTGTTATTGTGGGAGAGAGACTTAAAGGGGCATATGTCAGAGATTTACATCATTATATTCACTGTGGGGAAAGTGCACAAAAAGAAGTCTCTTTGTGTCTGAACCACAATCTCTCCTTCTCTCTGCACTCAGTATCACTCCATAAAGCTTAATGGTGGAAGTTCAGGGCAGTTCTTTGTACCACACATTGTTAAACCACAACATCTGAGGCTACAAACTACGATGACAAACAGTTTATCGGGTTTATAAGTGGTCCAGACAAATTTATGGATGACATACCTATTTTTGGCTACTAGTTTGAACATCTGTATGCTATCTCTAAATTCAGATATGTCTCCAAATACCAGTGGCAGAAGACTATCACCCTGGTGTGCTTTTGTAGGATTCCAAGAGGAATAAGCCCTGGATATGGTAGACTGGCTAGGTCTTAGGTCTAATGTCAATGATGTCCTTTTATGTTGTTAAGCTCAAAGAGTGACCTTGGGCCACCTGTCACTCTCTCTTAGCAGCTAAGTCTAACTTAGCTTGCAGACTTGCTGTGAAGCTAAAAAGGTAGAGGTAGCAGAACATCCTCAGCATCTTGAAGGAAAAGCAGAATAAAATTAATTCATATAGAGATATGTGCAAGCATGTCAAGGTACACAAAATGTATCTTGACTGTTTCCAGCTTGGACATAGAACAAAATATTGTGAAGGAAAAAACAGTATTCCAAGCTCAATTTACCATTTGAAGATATATCATTATTCAGACATATGTATTCCACTTGCACAATAATGGGATGCCCCAAACCTGAAAATAAACAAAAGCTATGGTTCCCAGGAGATTATTAAAATGTTTGCAAGCTTCTAAAGGCCTCTGTTCTCTTTCCACAAAAAGGCTACTGTAAATGGTCACATGGTAATCAGATCTGTTGAGTTCACAGGAATGAGCTCCTTTCCAAAATATTACACTGCTTACAAAGCTTCTTATTCATTAAAGAGATTAACAACTGTTCTTTGAACATTCTTGCTTCTTTACAATGTGCACCTCTGAGAAGTCTAAGTTGCTTCTCCATGAAATAAAAGGGGGAAAAATTACATATATTTTCATCATGGTCTTATTTACATATGAAGAAAGAAAATCTAAAAAGATTTTCCAGTCAATGAACCTGGGATGGGTGGGAGAAGCAGCATGTGAGATTCCCTTCCACATGTAACTACTGTGGTACACAAGAGTGACATCAAAGCATTACAAGGCTTACAAATCATTATGGAGATTATATTCCCCCAGCCCTAAAAATGACATAGGAGAAATCTGAATCCATTCTGTCTATAAAATGAATCATCCGCTGTACTGGTCAAAGGTATTATTTACAGAATGCACACTGTGTTTTTTATTGTTAAGATTATTAAGCGTTACTGGCTCTTTTTACTCAAACTGGGGGTGGGGAGCAAGAGGAGCTTTTTTTGCCATCTGTCTAGTGCAGTATAATTGCTTCTGAAAGGAAAATAGTGAAAATACACCATGGACAGACCCAGTTTGACAAACAAGCAGATTAAAAGCAATCCTCTAAATAGATTACAAATAATCATCTGAAACCATGGTTATTTGAAAATAACCATGGTTTGGGGGGGGCTTCTATGAGAACTTAAAAAGGCAAAATATTGATTCCTTTTAATTTTATTGTTATGATCAAGGAAAATGATTGTGTCTACAGTTTTCATTACATGGCCTGCAGAAGAATCTGAACTAATTGGAATTATGTACAACATTTCTCAGGAAGCACTATTTGCCTTTTAAGTATTAAGGGTACTTCTCTGATCATTGCAAACAGAGCACTGGTCTTAACTTTGAAGGGTTCTTCTGGTCAGTGGGAACAAGAAAAGGAAAGCTTGTCTTTAAATAGGAAATTCAAAGGATTTCAGCTATCCCCTTCCATGTTAAGCAGTATATAAATAAAGCATGATGCTGGTGAGAGAAGAATGATACAGTGGTGGGGTTGTAGCCCCCAAACAAGGGATGAGAGTCCTGCAGCCCTTCAGATGTTATTGGACTGTAACTGACAACATTTGTTACCACTGATTTTGCAAATTAGGGCTTCTGGGCATTTATTTATTTATTTCTCCTGCAGTGGGACCCAAGGCAACTAATAAAATAAGCTGCAGTCCCACAACATCTGGAGGGCTTCAGGTTTACCACACCTGCTCTAAATTGTGGCAGGACTTACAAAGAGTCTGTTTTGATCTTGAAAGTGCATCTTAAATCTTGATTCCCTTTCAACTTCAATCACAGGGCATAAAAAGAGAATGCAAAAAGGAGAAAATACTCCAGATTCACCTTCTTGCTTTAAAGCAGTCATCCACAAATCTGCCCCATCAAATATTCTGGACTTCAGCTCCTTCAATCTGTCATAACTGACCATGCTTCTGGAAGTTGAAGTACAAATCAGCTGGAGGATCAAAGGCTGAGGACCTCTGCTTTAAAGTTCATCCAGAGCTGCAGAGGAGCCTTCCTTGCAAGACACCTAGGCTCTGAGAGGTAAATACTGTACCATGGCAAGAGCATCATAGTTTCTGGTGCCCAAACCCTCTGTTGCTCAATCATATGATCAACTGGTACCATCTTAACAATGGGGCTGGTAATCTACTTCAGTTGTGCTACCAGCTGTGATCACTAGACTTTGGTCACTAGCATCAAAGTCTGCTGGCAGACTGCAGATAGATAGACTACATCAAATCTATATCAGTTTATGCAAATTGCATAACTGCCCATTAGGAAATTGCAGTAAACCAACCTTAATCCTGTGGACAAGAGCTTTGTTGCAGAAAAAGACACAGATTCTAGCCCGTGCTCATACACCATTGGTCACACAATTTGACAATGGAAAGAGAGAGAACAGAGAATAGATATGTTCTCAGTCACATACTTATTTTGCAAGGGCCCACCAGATCTCCAGGTCACCCTGTGTGAACTTAAGAGCAAATTCTGAAATTCACATTCTCCAGCTGCACATTGTAAGGGGAAAACTGTCTTCCAATTAAGTTTGCTCATTTATTTGATTTCCACCCTGACTTTTGATGCAGAAGGATTCCCAAGGCAGATGACATACAAATTATAAAGTGTAGTTAATATTACGGCTGCTTTTGCCCCTTCTAACACATTGCATTGCTCTGCGTATCATGTGCTATTCACACACATACCAAAACAGAAACCAAAACCCAGTTCTCAAATTGTGTGTGGCTGTTCCCTTCATCTGTCATCCCATTTTATTCTTCTGATTGCTGGCAATGGATTGGCCTGTAGCCTGACAGCTTGATCCCTAGTCCTTTTCCCTTAGGACCACCAATCCCTTCATAATTCAAGAGTGAAGAGGAAGAACTATGTGTACCAGCTGTGTAATGGATCTCTCACTGCCAGGTTTTGTACTTCTTCCTCCTCTACCTACAGTGGGCCCTTGGTATCCACTGGGGTTTGGTTCCAGGATCCCCTGTGGATGCTAACATCCCTTTATATACAATGGCATAGTAAAATGGTGCCTCTCTTGTAAATGGCAAAATCAAGGTTTGCTTTTTGGAATTTATGATTTAATATTTTCAAAATGTGGATGGCTGAATCCATGGATATGGACGGCTGACTTTATTTTAAAAAAAAACACCACCCTATAGAAAAAGATGTCTGCTGCACAGCTTGGAATTTTTACTTTTTGGATTACAGTTGTCCCTTCCTATCTGCAGGGGATCTGTTCCAGACCACCCTGTGGATAACAAAAAAAGCAAGACCTCAAGTCCTGTTGTCTTCTGTGGCAGTGCGGTGTCCACAAACAATGGGGTTTGCCATCTGCAGAAGCTCAGATTCACAGATGACAAGCCTGTAGACAAGAAGAACCCACTGTACATCTTTTCCAAACTCTGGACTCTATTATTATGGACTTCTTTATTGAACAGGTCCCCTTAGAAACCCAAGGCTTTCTCTATAACCTAATTAGGGAACCCTGGTCTTCCACATTCATATTTACTTCCACAATTGGAGATAATTTATTTAAACTTCAAAACAGTTACAAAAACTAAAAACAATAAAAGAACAATAATATAAGATAAAATACTGAAAAGGAAAAATTATACAAGGTACAAAAATCATCAGAGGAACAAAGCAGTTAAGCTGACAAACATTTATTATTTTCAATTTTTTAAAAATGCTTGGCTAAATAAAGAAAGTTTTAGCTGGTACCCAGGGGGCTCTTGACTATACAGGCCTGCAAAATTGAAGTCCATCAAAACTTTTTTTAAAATAATGTATGTTGATTTTATAGAAATTTGGTGTCATGGCCAGCCAAGAGCAGGACTCGGAGGACGAGGAGGAGGATGCGGCTCCTCAAGTGCAAGAGGAGTTGGAGGCTATACCAGGTCCTAATCCTGCCCTGCCAGACCCCAGCCCTGATCTCCCAGCCCCAGGGGTTGAAGCTCAGCCAGGTCCTAGCACTATGGGGATTCCTCCTGAGGCTCAGCAGCCTAGTGGTGACTCTGGGGAAGAACCAAGCCTGGAGGTTCCTTCCTTTAGGCAGCAGAGAGCTGAGAGTGCTTGCATGCGTCAATCCAGGTGGCTTGCTGAGAAGCAAGGTGTTGATAAGCCACAGGTGGCACAAGGGAGGTCGTCCTGTAATTAAGTAGCTACAGAATGCTGACTCTTTGCCAGCAATTATTGCACTATCCTTCTTGGTGGTTGTTGTCAGCACTGGCTTCTTGTTTCCTTGAACCCTTGTTTGCCTGGGACCTTCGACTTTGGAACGAACTGGACTCTGGTTACCTTCTGGCTGCCCTGACCTTGGACTGAACTGACTTCCGTGAACTCTGATATCCTGACCTTGGCTTGTTTCTGGTGTGTTTCTCTTGGACTAACAGAAAGGTCTGTAGACTGTCTCCCAGCTCCTTTCTTGCTGAGCCATCCTTATCAGTGTTTGTGAGTGTGCTGGTTGCAGTCCAGGACATTTGGCTTTCCAAATTCAAAAATGACCTGACTTGCTCCATTGCATACAGATTTTTCACAACTTGCTTTCCTGTTTCTATGTTGTAATATGTTCTATGTTGAATGAAATTAGCCATGCAAAGAATAAGGCCCAATAAAGATGGCCAAAAGCACTGTCCTGGGACCGATTTTAGGGCTCCAGAGGGTTGGGCGTTGATACGTGTCCAGCCCTTCTAGCGGAGCCTGTGTGCCATCTTGCTGCCACCCCACCCACACAGGGAGCACAACAATGATCTGCAGGCATCCACACGCCCAAACGGTGCTCATCAGAAGTGGTGGCATCAACATACGCAAGCCCTATTATGGCGCTCCTAGGCAGCATCTTTTTAGGGTGCGCGTCAATGCCGCACTGTGGGGTTTTCTGTGTTCCAGTTTGATTAAAACAAATCAAACTGGAACACCAGCATCCACATTTAAAGCTGAGTATCAATTGATAAAAGTACTGAATTTGGGAAAGAACTTATTTATTTATTATTAGGTATATATCCTGCCTTTCCTCCAAGAACCTCAATGCAGTATACATGACTATTTTTAACAACCCCATCAGTTATCATAGGCTCGACTGACTGTTCCAAATTCATTTAGAGAATTTCACAGATGAGCAGGATTTACACTGATGTCTCCCAAGTCCTGATCCAAACACTCTAACCAGTACACCACTTTGCCTCTCATATTCACAATCACTGTGTGGAGGGCACATGGTAAGGAAAGAACAAACATGATCCTTTCATCTTCCATGAATAGAGCAGACTCTGGTATAACACAGAAGTGGAAAATCTCTCTAGTCCAGGAGACTTTTCATACAACACAATTATAGCACTATGATTCCATGTTAGTTGCCATGGTAACATCTTATGGAAACATGGAGTTTGTAGTTTAGAGTGGTATGCTTACAACTGTCTGCTAGATAGCTCTATAGTGTCAACCAAAACTACATACATACCCAGGATGTAGTCGTGACAGTTAAACTAGAATAATAGTATTACAGTTGTGTAGCAGCTTTGACCCTGTGTATCAAATTCAAATTCCCATATTCAGCCCAATCACATATATCCCATGACTGAGAGATGCTACAGCAATCTCTATTTGTTTGACTAGACCTAACAGGATTATTTTACAATCTGACTCTCTGCATTTATGTTCACATACATTTCACATTTACTGCAGTCTGAACACAGATACTTGCCTACTGGAGTATCTTTAAGCTTTTAGCAAAGAACAAAAAATAATGTACAGTACTCAGCTTCAGAAACAATTGTACTAGAGCTGCCCTTGGAATAAAGATATTTAGAAAAGAAACCTGACCAGACCTCAAATTTTAGAGGCATGCATTCGCTACTATTCTTTTTACTACTTTTTACTACTGAAAATCATGTGTACTTTTTTGACAGCCCCCAAAGAAGAAATAGCTTCTAAAATGGGTTTTTAAAAGGTAAAAATCAAATATTTGAGCAAGCAAATGATCTCATTCATGCAATGATAAACAGTATTTTGCACTGTCTGGGGCCTCCAGATGTTTTTGACTAGAGAGAGAGATTATCAAATATATTTTGACTATATTAAACTTTAAACCCTTGGGATTTCTGCAAATGTATAAACACCCCTGTAGAATGTTTTATGATTCTTTCCTCAGGGTGTCTGGAGGAATAAACTCATGACCTATTTAAAAACTTCTTATTTCTCACAGAAAACCAAAGACACAGATGACAAGGTATAAAATGAGCTGAACATCAAGATTTATATATCCACTTTTATTTAAAAGTTTCCTAGCTATTAATAATACAAATGTCCTAATGCCTGGCACCAAACTGAGGAACCAAGAGATAAAGCCAAATAAAGCCAAGCAGTCAATTTTCCTAATTCAAACAGTACTTTATTCAAAGTTGATTATGGCTGTGGATGGAAGGTAGGTAGTACAATATCTTGATTCAAATGGAACTAGAAGACCACTTTGGGAAGGAAAGTAATGTCTGGACAGACATGTTTTAACTGCCATTTTAACCTTGCCTTGGTAAAAAAGAAAGGAAAGATGCACCACATTAGAGGGCTCAGAGCTCACTTGTCCATCTCGCAGAAGGGACTACAACAAGGAAGACTACTCTGAGTGTGAGAAGACATTCATCTACAGATGCAAGAAGGCTGAAGCACTTATGCATTAATTGTGACAGAATCAGCAACAGTGACCATGGTAGAGTCAGAGCCGAGAGTGGCAGATAGGGATGCATTGGGCCCTTGAGGAACCTCTTCGCTACAGTATGCAAGAATAGAATAGAGGATAATGGAGATACAGTTGATGAGCTACAATTGAACAGTGAGATACGCTGCAACAGAGTGTGGTGCAGTCTTCTTTTTTGGAAGTTTCTAAACAGAGGCTCAATGGCCATCTGTCAAGAGTGCTTTGATTGTGTCTTCTTACACAGCAGAAGGTTGGACAAGATGGCGCTTGTGATATATTCCAACTCTGTGATTCTATGATTCTAATTGCGGCTAAATACACTTTCAATGAGAATAATGTAAGGAGATACTGTTCAGATCTGGAAAAAGCAAAAGAACAAAACTACTTCCATTTACGACTGTTTAGTAGATTCTTTCCTTGAGGCCACCAATCCACTTTGTTACTCTCAACATTTTGACATGGGGTGAAGAAGAGTGTGACAGTAGATCCAGTGACACATGAGGCAACCTCTGGACAAGTGGAGAAATAGAGTGTATAACAAGGATCCACTGTAAATAGTAGCGGTGTTATCTGAAGTAACATGTACAACTTCAGCTTGCAATTTCAAATGTGTGAAAGGCTTTATTGAGCGTCGGAAGTTCCAGGGCACTTATGTGAAAGTAGAACTCACTATCTGACCAATGACTCTGAACCATTATGCTTGCACAGTGCTCCCCAACCCTTTGGAGAAGTGCTGGTAGTGACCATGCAGGATAGATCTGGAGGCCTGGGTGGCATCCTAAAACAGAGGTTCAAAAGACTCATTTGCCAAAGGAGGGCCCAAAGCACATGAGACTGGATAAGTAACCTCTTGCGTTTGTGGTCTTGAAGAGGGCTGACAAGTCTGAGAAACCAATGCTGAAGAGGTCAAAACTTGAAACACACCAGGAACACCACTGATGCAGTTGCAACCCAAAAGTTTCTGTATCGTAAGTGCAGAATGTCATGTATGTTTTAGCACACCATGCACCTTGTCCTTGAGCATCTCTGCTGAGAGTTCATTAAAGGGTCTACCTTATTTTGAACTAACCATTAGTTTTAGCCCAATTGATTCTATAGTGAATTGCAATATATTTCATCATTCAGAATTCCCACTACCAGATGGTTAGAGAAATATATCCAAAATGTTACATTCAAGGTTATTTCAGGAATAAAGAGAAGGTACAATATTTTCTTTAACACAGTTAACAATTATCTGGGATATCTATAAAGTTTATTGGCTTGAAATACTTAAAATAGTTTGTAATAGTTTAAAATGGCATGTTTCACAGAACATCCTTCTCCCCCACTGCTCTCTAATCTAAATAAGAGATTCTTCTACTATCAAAAATGGCCATGCTATTAGCCTTTTTTCTACATCTGTTATTTTCTTCCCTTACGTTCCTCCCCTTTTTGCCTCTCAAACCCTCTTCAAAAATCCTCACAGTATGTTTTCACATTTCTCACATAGCTTCTTGCTGTGCTTCCTCTTTCTTAGCATTGTACTTGATACAACATTGCAAGTTGTAAGTCTGCCTTTTTACATGCATATGGAAATATGAAAGATGGTATGCATTAAGATTAACGTATTGTAATAAACCAATTATTTCGTTTCAAAAAATGCATAGAGATCCTATTTGACTGTGTCATTTTGAGATTTTACACTTAACGGAGGCCTGTATTCAGAAATTTCACTTTTGTTGAATGAAAGCACATACATTCATTGTGTAGGCTGCAAATCTTGACATTGGGCGTGGGGAACATTATTTTTTTTAGAAATGTTGAGTACAATCCTATTATCATATTGTGCTAAGTATTCCACCTACATTAAACCCCACTGACACTGAGAAGTCAAAGGGAGCTATGTTAATATATCAGCTTGAGTCCCACTGAAATACAGTTGGACCCTTTGTGCTCAGCTCAATAGCCTTTGTATATCACGCTAAGTCTGGTATAATCATGGCAATATTACCTTGCTTTTAACTGTTCTTTAAATTTAAAATGTGACAAGAATAAAAGCATACATTTTTATATTACATAAAACTCAGCTCAGTAAATGGGACACGTAGACCAATTTTTAACATTTGAAAGAGCTGATCCCTTCAGGTCATGTGAGGCAACCGTAATTGTACATTACCACACACATTTCTCTGTGATTCCAGACTGCTACTGTAATGCAACAGAAACAGATGCCAGAGGATAGATCCTGTACTGGGTTAAGTTCAGGCCAGTTGTGTTATAGGTATCAGGTGTTAATGTTCACTGTATGGCGTGGTACAGACCACCAAAAAGCGGTGTACCAGCACTGGTATTGGATTAGGGAGCACGCACCATGTACATGCTCCCTAACCCTAATACGTGCTGGCGGCGGCATAATGGCGGCTTCCTGTGTACATGGGTGCTGCCATGATATCACAGCTGTGCCATGTTCAATGGTGCAGTGCGGCGTGGGCTTGATGTCTTTACGTCGCCCTAGGCCGCTTAGTTCCTTGTGTGAGCATGCCTTGTTCCCGCAGCCACCAAACAGCTGCAGGAATGACACCAGGGAGAAAGGGGCCGAGAGGCCCCTTTCCTCTCTGGCTCTGGCTCCCGGGGTGTCCAGGGGCATGAAATTTTTTGTTTGTTTTTTATTTATATACCACTATTCCAAAGATCATAGCGGTGAACAGCAAGTAAGCTAATTAGCAAGTAAGCTAATTTGCCCCCAACAGTCTGGGTACTCATTTTAGCGACCTCGGAAGGATGCAAGCCTGAGTCAAGCTTGGGCCCTTTTGCTGGTCTTGAACTCGCAACCTTGTGGTATTGAGTGAATGGCTGCAGTACAGACATTTAACCACTGCGCCCCAAAGTCACCCTTTTTCCAGGCCATGGGAAAGTGGCATTTTGCAACTTCTCCGTGGCCTGGAGAAGCGCCGTATTGAGGCTTCTGGGCTGCCGAGAGGGCTGCTCTGGCCCCAAATCTCCAGGGAAAGGGGTGAGTGCAGGCCACCCCAAAGGGGCGGTCTGTACCACACCTATATTACAACTTGGTAATAAGATAGGATGTGGTGGCTTAATGGTTAAGACACCAATTCTGATGATCAGAAAATCGGAAGGTTAGCAGTTTGAGGCCCGAGTGCTACATGATGGGGTGAGTGCCTATTACTAGTCCCAGCTTCTGCCAACCTAGCAGTTTGAAAGCATGCAAATACAAATAGATAAATAGGTACCACTTGGGTGGGAAGGTAAGAGCATTCAGTGCAGTCATGCTAGCTAGATGACCACCAGAGCAGTCCTCAGACAACACCAGCTCTATGGCTTAGTTATGGAGATGACCACTGCCCCCTACAATTGCTTACGACTAGACATCAATATCAAGGGACTACCTTTACCTTTTTTACCTTAATAAGATAACACATCCAAACAATGTAGTACTGTTTTTGTCTAGAGAAGAAATATTTCATAGTACAGTTTCAGTATCCCTTACTGTATTTGAAATGCTCGGGACCAGAAGTGTTTGAGATGTTGTTGTTTTGTTATTGATTTTGGAATATTTGCATATACATAACAAAATACCTTGAACTAAGATCACAATCTTCTCAGTAACTTGGCAAGCAAAGAAAGATGTATTTTTACATGTTTTCAATTCACCTGATCATTCAAGTGAACGGTCAAACTGTTGACCTAATGAAAATTAAAAACTTTTCAAAACAGATGTATATTATACACATGCGCACCACCACATTTTTATCCTCCTGCCTGTTTATTGTGACAATGCAGCAGCCTAAAACAATAGGTATTTCTATGCAACTGGCTTTCACCTTTCACCTGTTTATATAGCAAGAAAAGGAAGCAAGACCTCTCTGAAGCACCAGACAATGCCAAGTCTATCATACATTGCAGGAAAGTGGGAAAGATTCCTTCAGGCAAAAACATTCCGATAACACATCCCTTTACTGAGATAGAGAAACTACAGCATACAGTCTAATTTCATGTGGGGTGGCAGAGAAAGCGTGGGGGACAACTATGTAATCTGGAATGCTGCACATTTGGCACATTTTGGCTCCATTTCTTTCATAAGAAAAAAGGGTTTCCATGCTTGCTCTAGGAATTCTAAGAATCAGAAGAAGCTGGCAAATACTTCCACCCCACCTGGCTCCTTTACATTGTACCTCTGCATGGATTTTAATGAAAGATGCTTTAGAAACCAATCTACACTTAAAATACAGGTGGATGGATGGAACTATGGACAGAGATCCATATATAAACTATACCACTGCCAGTTAAGGAGCCACTGCCATGCAGTCAGACACAAACAGTGCCTGAAATACATTACCTTCATATATTGGGGCAGTGGGGTGTGTGTGTTGTAGTTATGGTTTGTTGTTTGTTTTTTAACATATGTAATTTCATACTGTTTTTTATTTTTTGTTTTTCATTGCTTTAAAATGTTTATTATAAGCTTTTTTAAAGGATGCTTTTATTTGTGAGCCGCCTTGGGTCGCTTTCCAGGAGAAAGGTGACATAAAAATGAAATAAATAATAAATTCACAGGGGAGAGTGATGGGAAAGTTTTTTATTAGTAGGGACAAGATCATCTTGCCACCCTGCTCAGGCTTCCCCGAGTTTAGCTGTAATCCTCACAATACCTAGGTAGATTTTCCTAGCAATAGTGTATTATTGAGCTATTATTGTAATTCAGAGTGTTTTGAAGTGAACATGAATTTAATCCCTATTAGCTTTAGAAAAGATTGGTTCCTGGTGGAGATGAAATCTACCAGAACTGGTTTGTTGACATGGGATAACATAGGTGCCTGAATTTGTAGACTCTCCTTTGTGGCATAGGCTTGCAAACTATCATAATGGGCACCTCTTCAATCACATCAGATGAGGAAGAAAGCACTTTTGCCTTCAAAATGTGAGCATAAATGGAAATAAGACTTACAACTGCCACAAAATGATATGTGAGGACAGTATGTTTGCTGTGTGCCTTCCAGTCATTCCTGACTTATAGCAACCCTATTATCCCAACGTTTTCTTAGCAGAATTTGTGCAGAAGGGATTTGTCATTGCTTCGCTCTGAGACTGAGAGTATGTGACTTGCCAAAGGTTATCCAGGGGATCTCCATGGCTAAGCAGGGATTCGAACCTTCATCTCCCAGTGTCTTAGTCCCACGCTCAAACCACTATACCATACTGGCTCTCATTGGCACTTATATAATAGAGATATCAAGAGGTTATCTATAGTGCTGAAAATTAACCAGAGACTCTAGTTCAGTGCCTGGTCTCTTAATACTGTAAATTGTATATCACAAGAATTGTACTCTAGTATATTTTTTAAAAATGTTATCACAAGCTATGTCTTCTACATTTTTAGTTTAATTTCTTTCAAGCCAATAATACCACTAAAATACCCTTATTTTCCCCCTCTGAGATCTTCATGCAATTTAAGTTGACTTTAATTAATGAAATATCTAATCTCAATTGTCTTTTCACATTTTCAGCAAGAAAACTGAACTGGTATAAAATACATTTTACAACATAAATAGTTTACAGCATTTTTAACTCCATGGTAACTTTTTGAAAAAAAGTAGATGTGGTGAGGAGTGTTACGAAACTATCTGCTAAAATATCAGGCAATTACTGTGCTTTAGCTTTGGCAATGTTTAAATATTTGTTTCATTTTTAATTTATAACTTCTTTCTAATATGTTTCCAAATTTAGTTAGTGGTATATTGAAACTGGATATTTTTGGTCAGTTACATTAGTGCAGGGAACTGTTGACTCATATTTCTGTACGCAGAGCTATGAAAGCTGCCCAGGGTAATGTTTTCAGTCAGTAAGTTTGGGGTAAATCAATAAATGTTGACTTGATGTGACTTGAATTGGCATCTAAATCAAGGTCAGGAGCAACACTGAGGGAGCTCATAGCCACACTGTCAGATTCGCTGTGTAAGAGCCCCATTTTCGTTTGTGTTTGGCTTTACTGAATTTCCCTTTTCAAGACTCCTCTAGCACACACAAAATCCTTTTACTTGTTCAGCTAAAGAACCAAAAGATTGTGTGTTTACACATACGTACATATGGCAAATTCAGTAATCTAGAAACTTTCAGAGCACTCAACCATTTATTGATAAGATGCTTAAATTATAGAAATACAGGTTCAGTCTGCTTTGTCCAGAACTCCAAAATCCAAAATACTCCAAAAACTAAAACTTTCTCATAGGTGTTTGAGATAGTGACACCTTTGTTTTCTCATGGTTCAAGGTACAAATTTGTTTCATGTACAGAATTATTTTAAAATATTGTATAAAATTACCTCTAGGCTCGGTATACAAGATGTATATGAAACATAAATGAATTTCATGTTTACACTTAGATCCTGTCTCCAAGGTATCTCATTATGTACATGCATGAAAAAACATGTATTCCAAAATCCAAACAAATCTGAAATCCAAAACACTTCTGGTCCCAAGCATTTTCGATAAGGGATACTAAACATGTACTTGCATCTGAGAAGTGAGGAGAACTGGAAAGTATGTGTTCAGGGTGTCTACAGGCATGTTGGATGGTAAGATGCTGCTTCTCACCAACATTGTTGGTAAAATCATTATCTTTTACACTACAGCTCTAAGAATTTCACAAGCAATATGGCCGCTGTTTGGGGAATTCTAGGATATGTAACACTCAAAAAGCACATATTCTATTATCTGTTCATTTATTCCATTTAGTTCTATCTTGTCTATTCTAACGGACAAAAACTTCCAGTACAGATCTTTTTCTTTCTCTGCCAGCTGATTCTTCTATCTGGAGATGCCAGGGACTGAATTTAGGCCCTTCTGCATGCTAAGCTTGTGCTTTATACAAATGACCTCCCCTCCTAATAAAAACTGAGCATTTGCTAGCGCAGCACTGCAGGAAAAGTATCAAGACTCAAGATTGTCCAGGTGAGAACACAGTGCACAAAAAGTACCAAGCATGGGAAAGCTAAGTAAATGGGAGAAGACCCCAGTAACAGCAGAATAATCCAACCATCCCGAAGCTCCAAAAAATGAGTAAAAACCATTCCTGTTTCTTTCTCTCCATCTCTAATTCTCTCTCTCTACACACACAAACACACACTGCTAGAATGGCATTCTTGCATTCCAACAGAAACATAATTAAAGAGTCTGAGGCAGCTGTCTGATGCTGAGCGCTCCCTTATCAAGCAAGATGGGATTTTCCCTTACCATTTAAAATGTGTGCCAAACAAAACATGCAAGACAACCATTTCTTGGCTTATGTGGTAACAAACCCTATATTTATTTAACTAGACTGTGTTTTTTGGTTATTTATTGGTCAGCACTTCAATGCTCACAAACATAAATTTCCAGATATAAGGAAAGCAATAATCTACATTTAATCTACTCTCTAATTAGTGGAGACTTACTGTAATGTTTTCTGAGATAATCTTTAAAGCAATTTGTAATGTTTGTGAGATAATCTTCAAAGCAATGTGATTTGCGTCATATTATTAGTGAAAGGCAAAGCATAAGTAATGCAGCAAAGGTTACATTATAAAAACTTCAGATATTTGCATCATATTGTGGTAGTCACATCTTTTCCAAAATATGATGGTCTGCAGAATAAATGAGACTGAAGAACTCTGAACAAAAAGCAGAAAAACAAAACAGTTCAAGTAAAGGGATTTGGCTTAGGGAGAGCAAGAGCAGAACTACAGTCCCAACATGGCAGATGGTGTATGTTCTAGGACTTTAAACAAGTCTTGCAAATGAATGGAATAAGGACTACAGGTAAACTTACACACACAAAAATAGGAATTAAAACAAAGGAAAAAAATTGTTCTAGAACTTGGCTAAGGAGAGCAACAAAGCAAAAGCTTCTAATGCTGCTTGTGAGATGGAGGGAGGAAAACTGAGGAGAGCAGCTTGCTATGATGGAGTGCCTGTGACAGAGAATGAGGGCAGCAAAGCTACTCAGAAACCAAAAAGCTACTCAGCTTTAGAAGGTTCTGAACAAGGCTCTTCACAAGTATAAATTCATTTGTGTGAGTCATGAGACCACAAAGAAGAGCCCTACATTACCTACTATGACAAATTTGCTAGTCACTTTAATGAGACATTCCCTCATATTCAGCCAGTGCTTAATTGAAGCCTTGAAACTCATTGGGTGGTCTTGGGGCTGTGAATCACTCCCAGCCAAATCTACCTCACAGAACTATTGAGAAGACAAGGAGGAAAGTCATGGATGCCACCTTGGGCTTACTCGAGGAAAGGTGCAATATAAACTGCACATGTACAGCTGGCCCTCCACATTTGCAGATTTGATTATTCATGGATTATTTGCTGCTGTCTCAGCTGCTGCCCTGTGCCATTTTTTAATAGGAACTGCAAGCTTCACAAGACGAGTCTGCAAATGAGGCTTCTAAGTCCCTATTAAAAATGGTGTAGGGCAGCAACAGAGCCAACGGCCTGCATCTTCGTTGCAAAGGAACTCCATCACCTTGAAGGCATCCACAGCGGGTTGAATCTGCACACTATACTGTATGTGTGTATTAAATATTGTGTTTTTTTTTTCTGGAGGAGTGGGGTAGCATTATTCATTTTTATCCCACTTTCATGGGGGTCATGCATCCCTATTCTCAGAAAATATGGAGGGATGACTACATACATATTGCTAGCTGAATCTTATATGTCAGAGATATAGCAGCCAACTGTTTCAGCTCACCTGCACAAAGTTTAGTTCATTGGGGAGATAGGTAGCATAAAAGTCTGATGATGAAACTCAAGGTAGGTCTTAATAAGATACAGTATCTCAGAACTCTCTTATATGCTCCATCATACTCGTGTTGTTGATTAATGTGCCTGTGAGCAATACCTTCCTTTCCATATACATTACTTGCTAATTAGCTTACTTGCTGTTCACCGCTATGATCTTTGGAATAGCGGTATATAAATAAAACAAATTATTATTATTATTATTATTATTATTATTATTATTATTATTAAAAGTGTAACACATCCTGGCCTGGGGGGGGGGGCTCACTGTAATTCCAGACCCGACAGCAATTATGATGCTTCACATTTAGTAAGAATGCACGCAGACCACATTTAGTTGGAACAGAAAACACCACAACTGTATTACAGTTGAATGTACAGGCCCAACAGCATGGATCTGGACACAGGCACTATTCAACCCATCTGCCAGCCGATGGCAACCTGTTAATCAGTTGACTTACCTGCTGGTTGATGTAAACCCATTCACCTAGCCTACCTATTGGTTAACACTGGAATGGCAGATGAAGGAATTCACTCAGCTACTGTGCCATCTGGAAGTGAGGCAGAGCCATCTGTCCCAAGCTGGGTGTGGAGTGCCTACACCCCCAAGATTCCTAATGAGGATCTCTCTCTCTCTCTCTCTCTCACACACACACACACACACACACACACACACCAGCTATAATAATAATTAATAATAATAATAATAATAATAATAATTTATAGCCCGCCCAATCACAAGGAATCCAGGCGGGCTATAAATAAATTATTATTATTATTATTATTATTATTATTATTATTATTATTATAGCTATGACAGTTACACATCTGCATCAGTTACACATCTTCATCTATCCTCAAACTGGATCTATCCCCCATGTCAAAACCAACCAAAGGTCTGACAATCACTATTTGTAGTGTGATACCAACGAACATAACAATTACTTAGAGAAAACCCCAGACACTGAGGTGGGTAGGGATGAAGCTGACTGTTAGCATGGTGGAGGGAGGACCTGAATGAAGCCTTCACCTGCTCCTGAGCCTCAGCAGCTGCCAGCCAACCATGCTGCCTCTGATTGGCTGGCTTTCCAACTCCATAACAGAGCCTGGGAAAACTGCTAGGGTGCCCTGGGAAAGAGAAACAACTCTGATACCTAGGCTATGCACCCAGCTGAGAAACAACTATTGTCGATACGATCAATCTAATCCTACATTTTTAAACTCAGATGTTTGTTTGCTTACTTATTTAGCTACTTATGTCCCTCCCCATATTTGAGTATCTCAGTGGATTATACAATAAAATCAGTTTAGGACAATAGCAATAACAGGCAGACAGACAGACAGGTAGATATGGAGAGCTACTCCTTCAGGTGCCAAGGTCCCAAGTCAATTAGGGCTTTAAATGTTAGCACCAGTATTTTTAATTCAGATCAATAGCATATTGGCATGCCGGTGCAATTCTTTTTAAATTGTACGGTTTTTGTACAGTATTCCAATCAGCAGTTTAACTGCTGCATTTTGCAGTATCTGCAGTTTCTGAGTCATCTTCAAGGGCAACCCCACATAAATTGCATTATGTCAGCACGGAGTAGTGGTTTGAGCATTAGATTCTGGAGAGCAGGGTTCGAATTCTGGCTCAGACATGAAAACCCACTGAGTGACCTTGGAGACCTCACAGTCTCTCAACCTCAGAGGATGGCAATGGCAAACTCTCTCTGAAGAAACTTGCCAAAAAAACTTCAAAATACCTTCAAGCTGAGCACTGAATTCTCCTAGAAGCAAAGTTCTCATATGCTCTTTTCAATCTAGGAAGATCCAAAGGCCAGCCTGGTCCAAAGCTTAGAGATACTTCACCGTGAAGCTACCATCCTTAGTTCAAGGGTTTACCATTCAGCGGGGGCACACAGATCTATCAGCTTCTGACACTGACACGAAAAGTTCACAAATAGCCCACTGACAGGAAGAATCCCTTGGGACGACTGTTTTGACTTCTCTGAGAGCCCAAACACAGCCCTTCTGGGCAACAGATAAGAAACAAACTGTAAATTCCAAGCACAACAATCATCCAAGGAAGGAAGCTTGTACATAAAATCTACAGATGACTAGTAATTTCCCCCCTACATGGGACGTGGTCTGCCATATCACCTGGTACTGAAGAAGATCCCTGACATGATACAGACGAGTCTCGAAATGTTTATTCAAAATCCTTGGGACCAGATGTGTTTTAGATTTTGGATATTTTTTTTTATTTCAGAATACCTGAATATATGTATATAATGAAATATCTTGGAAATAGGATCCAAGTTGAAACATAAAATTCATTTATGTTTCTTATGCACTTATATACATAGCTTGAAGGTAATTTAATGTCTTCAAAAGTATTTTATTTTAATTATTATTTAAAAAATATTTTTGTGCATGAAACAAAGTTGTGTACAGTACATTGAACTATCAGAAAGCAAAGTTGACACTATATCAGCTGCCTATGAAACAAATTTTAGTTTTTGGGATATCTTGGATTTCAGAATTCCAGATAAGGGAGACTCAGCCTGTACATGGTTCTACAATTCACCAGAAGATACAGGAGCAATGAATATGAAGAAGCTGCTAATTTAATCTATTACTAAAACAAAAGATTAACAAGAGGCTATGAACACTGAAAAGGAAAATGCCCTTTTCAAAAAGAAGCAATTGACATTCAGAAATTATTACTGTCACTAATATTTTGCTACGGAACAAAGGATAGTGGCAAACTGACAATCCCATTAGAATCCACCATGCAGAAAGTGTCTCTATTTTCCGGCAAGCCAATTTAATATTGCAACAGTACATGCAAGAAAAAATTTAATTACATGGAGATATTGTATTGGTCTTCTCACAATTAAAAAAAAGGACAGTTTCTTTCACCAAAGGGATATATTATCACTTTGGATTATTAAATAAAGCCAAATGGAGATGAACTTACACTTCCATGAAGCAAATTAGTTACTAGAGAGAAGTATTACTTGTCAAAATGCAAAAGGTGATACTCAGGTGAGAGTAATGTAAAATCATAATAAAACCTTTCCATTATACAGTTGAAATCTGAATTGATAAATAGGATTAAACAGTGGGGTGCTGGATAACATGGTCAAGGAAGGGGTCAAGTCAAGTGAGCAAGGGATCTAAGGTAGATGTGGTGGAAGAACCCTCCCCTCATTGTGTCTTAGGACAGATCAGAAGTGGGGTGATACAAACATGAACAGTCTTTTCCCCTCCTTCTCCCAGTATGGAGAGAGACAAATTAAACACTTAAAGAAGAGATATATGTCTTTATGTAATAGGATGACTCCTTACTGACCTGGAAGATAAAGTCCTCTTAGAAATGGTTTAATGCCTCAAAGATTGAAGAGATCCCACATTCAGATAACTGTATGCTCTTCCATTTTCTAAATGTTGCCCAACTTACAGTGACTCCTTGTCAATTTGGGCATGAGAAAATGAGCCATGCTGGATCAGCCCAGATCTCTACTGAGTCCAAAACTCTCTTTACACAGTGGCCTGTGGTGAACATATGAAAAGTACAGTCCACAAGCCACATACAAGCTACGCCAGTCAACACTCAACATGCAGCACTCTCCCAAAAACGTGTTTGCCCCCAAAATGGCAAATTGTGCCCCGTCCCAGCCTCTGAAGACACAATTTGCCATTTAAGCAAAATTTTCCTTCTTTCTGGGCCTGTTTTAGGTGTTTTTTTCAGAAACCAGAGGTGACAACTACTCACTTCCCATTTCGTAAATAATATTTTTCTGGACTAGTATAAGACTGGAAGTGTTTAAAATTTAATTTAGTTTCACCTCCATGCTTCTGGAATGTGATCTGCTACAAGCCTCCAAGGTCCACTCAGCTTTTCATCCTTTCGTAGGTTGATAAAATGAATACCCAGATTGTTGGGGTCAATTGGGTTACACATTGTAAAACTGCTTAGGGAGTGCTAGTTCACTGATAAGTGGTATAGAAATGTATTTGTTATTGCTATTGCTATTCAGAGTCTTCACGCCTTGGCCTATGGAAAGCTCTGAGGCAGGACATTGGTTCAATGGTGCCCTCACGCTACTCAGCTACTGATGTACAGAGTCATATTGCCTCTGACACTATGGAATGAATAGCTATCAGGACATATATCCATTAAGAAAAACAAAACAAAACAAAACTGGATTTAGACAGTTTCACTCAGAGTTGAGCAACTAAAATCAATGAGAATTAGGTTAGTTGCAACTAACTTAATTTCCACTGATTTCAGCTGGCATACTGCTCTAAGTCTGATTAAGTCTGGATCCAGTCCAAAGAACTAGGGCCAGAATTTACAACCAGGTCAAACAAAAGATATCCTAAAAGCAATACAATCCAGCTGTTTACAGAATTCATAGTCAATTTTACAGACAGTTCTTAAACTGATCCTTCATATTAACTGAGTATTGCCCCCAATTCCACCTCCCCATCCTCCACCCCAGTTCCTTCTTTCTAGGATGGATTTGTGTTTTGCTTTACCTTTAATAGCCATAACTTTCAACCCTTTAAATTCCAGGAAAGCAGAGGCCTGCAGAAAAACCCTCAGTACATTTTTATGAATGTTAATATTTTTCTTTCCCTTCAAGTACTAAATGTTTTTTAATCAAAAACTCTATGCATTTCTCTCAGAACCATCCATAATTCATTTCTGAATGCATTCCCTTTTTTAAAAAAAACTACAAGTAGGAGTGGTCCAAATGCAAATGTATGCTGCAGTAATAAAATGAGAAATAATAGTCTTTCAAGAGTGCTTCTCTTGCTAAGCTTTTATAAAGCAGTAACAAAAAACAAAGGCAATATTTTAAATGAGCTGTAATCGAATTAGTGGAACATGTCACCAAGATCTCACTATTAAAAATAAAAATAAGGGCATGTTTTTAATAATTAAAAAATAAAAAGAATCTTAATTATTCTAGCCAAACAGCACACATGGTTGATGAGGCTTGGAAAATGAGGCATCTGTTCAATGTTTCTCTTTTATCTTCACCATGCAGTATGTGGCCACACGCTTTAATAACTGAATTCCATCCAAACCCCTCAGTGAATATGAATTAATTTCCTCAGATGCCTTTTTGTGGCCATCCACACTGGGAATCAGTAAGGTGCTCACTTATGATAGTGCCCTTGCAATATACCCTTTACATTTGTACAGATGTAGAAATTAAGCAAAAAGGGAAATGCTAAAGTAACTGGCAATTTGATGTATCCTGCTAACTGAACAATGCAAGAGGATGCATCTCCAGCTGAACATTTAAGAGGTGGTATGAGAACAAAGCATCAATGGCATATGAAGTTACTGTGTCATTGAAATGATTAATGTCTATGCAATGATTCTGCATTTGCCCTCTCCTAAATATTCAAATAGTTAAAAAATAATGCTGTGGGGAGGTTCACAGATGGGAGCAGCTCATACAAGCTACTAAAGCATGGGGGGGGGGGGAATCTATCAAAACCGAGTGTTTTTTGGCTAGTGTCTCGTAGTTTTATTACACAGAAGTAGAGAGCATACATACATGTGACTATGTCAAACCAAGTGGGAAACATCACCTTGTTATGACTTCTCCACTTAAGGAAATACTTTAAAAACTTGCCTTTTAAAAAAACAAAAACAAACTTTAAGCTCTAATTCTCCTGGGCTGTACACAAGAACTTCCTTGTACAATTTTCTCTTCCTCTTTCTCCTCCTCTTCCAACTGGCTGCACTGTATTTGAAAATGCCCTATCTTTCCTGCTTAGTTGGCTACAAGAGCAGCAGCATTTTTTCAGGGCAGGTAGCATGACAACCATTCGCGTAATAGTGTTCATTTTCAAATTGGCTCTAATTTCTTTTTCCCCCCCGAAATTGGGAAACATGTGATATCGTCCTCAGTCTCTGTCACACACGTACCCTTCTTACTTATTATTTTTATTTAGTCACTTACCACCTCTCAGAATTCAAACAAAAATTCACCAAACAGTGATATCATTATTGGCCAACTGAAATGTACAATATACTTATTGCAAGCTTTCAAAGCTCCACTGGCTTCTTCATCAGGCAAGCTGTTACTTACCACACAGGAGAAAAATTGGAGATGTTAGTAAGATGCCCCACTTTCTTTTCATTCGAAATTAAGAGAAATTCCTCCTGTGTGATAAATTCCTATGGAAGTCTGTGATTTGTAGTTTTGTGAGATATTTACCCTTCTCTGTGAGAGAGCTCTGATGCCACATCAAACTAAAAATCCCAGGATACCACAGTCATGACAGTTAAAGCAGTGTCAAACTGCATTATTTTTACAGTGTGGCAGCAGCCAGAACAGAATCATGTGAGAAATTTATACGTATTAAAAAAGGAGGGTAACACTGTTTAATTCAAGTATGTTTGTTCTTGCTGAAATGTTAACAAATTGAAAATGAGTTCCTTGTTTTTAGAAACAAATCTCCATAAGAATACTTCTGTGGTGCTATTGTAACAGAAACAAGCAATCTTGCTGCATCTTACAGACAAAAAAACATAGATTTTTGTGGACTTGGAGTCTCCTTAATCCTCTGTTCAAGCATCTGAAAGACTGGGCTCAAGTTCTCAAAACCTGTACTATATTTGATAGTTCTGAAGATTCTACAAGATTCTTGTTTTTAAGACACTAAAGTTGTGCAGCCAATGATTAACCACCATTTTCACTCCAGTACCTGTAGGTGTTTTATTCTCAGTGGAAGAGACATCATTTACAGAAGTTAATCAGTCTCAAAACTTGGCAGTTTGCAATCACAAAACAAAGTTATCAACTCTTTGTTGACTGTAAATTAGGCATACTTAATTATCTCATGTTGGAAAGTGGGATGGGTGATTGGCTCAGTAAAGCAAAAGAGGATTAATTGACAGGTCGAATGTGTCAATTAGTATAAAGTCTTATCTCTCTTAAGGTACCCTTTTGTGCTCCCGTTTCAGACAAGCCAAATATCTGACATTGCCTCAATCTTGCAGCATAACGTGTTGGACTAAACTTGATGTAATGGACAGTCACTGAAGACTGAATTTGGGAGTGGAGGGTCTGGCTGCAAGTAATTTGTTAGATGAAATTTACCTCCTCCAGCAGTTTTCTTTCCTTGTGAGGGTAATATATTTTTAAGGGGGAGAGATCTGCTGGAGCACACTGTCTGAGTAGTGGTCGTTGTTGTTGTATGCCTTCAAGTTGTTTTCAATCCTCACACACTCTCAGCCCTAGAAAACTCAGTGAGGGCTGCCATAAGTAGAAAATGAACTGAAGGCAAACAACAACAACAACAACATGAATCTATCATAAGGCTTTCTTGGCAAGATTTGTTTAGAGGAGTTTGCCTCTGCCTTCCTCTCAGGTTAAGTGTGTCTTGTCCAAGGCCACCCAGTAGGTTCCCATGGATGAGTGGATTTGAACCCTACTCTCCAAGGTCTCCAACTCTCAAACCACTAAACCATGCTGGCTCTCATAATTAATCTTACACTATTGTTTAAAATATTGTATGGTTGTTTTATTAGTAGATGCAAGTTCAGTTGCTATGATTGTTTGTGTTTCTTTTTGCTTTTCTTAAAGCAGGAACATCTACACTTCTCCCTCTCTCTCAGGGACACATTTAGGCTATCAAAATGTTGCCTTAGGTAGTCTAAAGCTTTCAGAAACTGTTAGAACTGCTCATTCCACATCTCTGGCAGAAAAGTGGCATAATCACAGATTTAACTAGAGGCAAACTATCTCCATCATTCTGTTCTTCAGCAAGCAGCATTTATGTTCAAAAGCAAGAAATTGTTTTCTAAAGCAAGAAATTATTTTGGGCAGCAGTGCCATGGCAGCACATTTTGAAGTGAAGGTATGCATCATGGCAGTCTTAAGGCAGGTGCCAAAGTACAGACAATTGTCTTGATCCATCTCAGGAAATTAATACTAGAAACTTTCATCTCCATGAGAATCGGGCCTTTTGTACAGCTAAGGAATTTTAATTGGTTGTATAAGAACAAACCTCCACATACAGTTTGCATTAGAACAGGGATGCTCACATTATCTTTTTCTGTGCATACATTACAATGAAAATTGTAGCTAACCTCAGAAGGAACAGTAAAGCATGTTGGGTGAGGTGGAGTGACAAATGATGAAGATGTCTATGCTGATCAGAATGTATTATGGGTATCAATGGGCACCACATCAGTACTCATGGGTAAGAAATAAATCGATGTACATCTGCTTGCCTATAAGTCCATTTCTTACGGTATCCCCTCTGATGGCCCTGCTTTGTTTGCCATGCAACTCTATAAGCTGCCATTTAGAGTGCTACTGTGTGCATTGTAAATAATATATCAATAATAATGTGCATTATTTTACACAGTCGGCTGCTTGGATGGATTCTTTGCCAAGTTACCTGAGCGAAAGAACATATATGGTATATTAAGAGCTTATGAAACTCCAGCAGTTCCCATTTTAGCACAAGTAATAACACACTGGACATTAGAGCACTTAAATTGGCTGAAGAACTGTATGGTAGGGAGAAAAATGTAAATAGTTCCACCTCCATTAACAATTCCTTGCTTTGCTTTTCAGTGAAAGTGGACTTAATATGTATTGCATAATTTAGGTTTGAAAAGCAACATGATATAACAGTACAATTAAAATATAATGCACATGGTTTTGGAGTCAGTATATGTGCATTTCACTGTGAAAACATGCATCTCTTCTAAAGGCCAGATGGTATAAACTGGCATAGCTGTGTCTGTCCATGAAGTTGTGCCAATTTCTTTATCTGGAAAAAATGTTTTATTTTCTGAGACTGACTGTGTGTTTTAATTAAATGATTGACAACAGCTTCCACTTTCTTCACTGATGTCAGCTGAAATGAAACTAATGGCCAGCAATCAGTGACAGTTACAGAATTACTAGGAATTGCATATGGAACCTATAGGATCATAAATACAAAGGTCCATCCACATTTGCTGGGGTTAGGGGTGAAGGATCCCCATGAATGTGGGAAAACCACAATAAAATAACACTATTCCTTTTACCTAAGACAGGGGTAGGCAACCTGTGGCCCGGCAAGGCCTTGGGACCGGCCCCCGCCCGGTCCTGCCGCCGATTGCCGCCGGAGCCTTTGGCCTCTCGCGTGAGGGCGTGGGGCCTTTGGCCTATCAGGAGGAGGGGGCAAGCGGCAGGCAAGGGGGGCAATTGTCTATAGAAGCCTCCGAAACATGCATTTATATTACCTTTTTAAAAAAAATCAGCAATTTTTTTTTGCGTGTCATCCATTTCGTAAAAAAAGTGTCCTCCGTTTGAAATTTTTGTCCTACATTTGTCCCGGTTTATTTATTTAATTAATTTTTAAAATATTTATTTATTTATTTATTTATTTATTTAGGGCTTCGGTCCCCCAGTTGTCTGAGGGACAGCAACCCGGCCCCCAGCTCAAAAAGGTTGCGTACCCCTGACCTAAGAGAACATCTCTCTAGGAATATCCAGGTCCTCCAGTGAAACTTTCATGATTAAGATCTTCCAAGAACTAACCACAGAATTATGTTGGAAGACTTACAAATGCCTAGAGAAGTGTTCTCTCGGGATACTTCTGGGTTCTCCAGCACAACTCTATGGTCAACTTTTGGCAGGATAGCGCTAGAGGACCTAGAGATTCTTAGAGAGAACATACTAATCAAAACAGCAAATAGTCAAATCTGCAAAAGTCAAAGCCACAAATGTGGGAAGGTCAACTCTAGGTAGCATTTATGTATAATGCATGAATTAAATACTGAAAATTATTTCTTTGTGGTGAAGACTCAGGGCTGGCTTCAGGTTTGATCAGAGCTTTGACAAAGTACTCTCTTGTGTGCCCCCATTTCCTTAGCCACATGACTTGGCAGCAGGGGCAGTGACAATAAACCCTCATTTGAAATTTTGCATAATGTATCCAGGATATTGTAGCTTCAGAAGATGCTGAGATTTAAAATACATTACTCAGTTGCCTGGCATAGAAAAAATGTGTCTGTGGAACTAGTCAGGGTCTGAAATTTCCCACAACGGCACCACGATGTCAACCAAATGTTGATGTCCAGCCTATAGAGGCCTTGAATTAATCCCTGACTATGGCTTTAACATGGACCAGACCAGAGGTAGATAAACTGTGGCCCTTCAGATGATTTGGAGTTTGACTCCCAAAATCCCCAGCCAGCATGGGCAATGATAAGGGGTTGTGGAAAATGTAGTCCAAAACATCTGGAGGGCCAAAGGTTGCCCATCACTTGATTAGACATTTTCAATACAGGAAAATCCTCCAGGACTCCTCTAGGAGAAAGGAGACAATAGCTACACGGAGATAGTTTTTGACATCAGTTTGACACATAATCAGACACAAGTGTATTATTTTTATGGCATATGTTTAAAAATGAAGTGACAAATACGTGCACCAGCTGTGCCATGTCATGAATTAAATGTAAAGCAATCTGCTGCAGAATTTAGTTTTGGCACAGCTAACCCACAAATCTCTGTGCAATTGTTTCAATTCCTTTTTGTGTCTCTTGTGTTTATTTAATTACCTGTGCATTCCTGGAAAAAAAACACTAAATGAAAGAAGCAGTGTATAGACTATACAAACTAGACTGGTGCACATGCTAAAAAGGAATGGTTTCTTTACTGAATAGATGCAATTTAATGGGCTAATCCTCTTCTAAAACTGTGTCCCACACACAACTTGTCTATAGTTCTGCTACAGCTGTGGCCAAGTCTGGGAAGACAGTTGAAAAGGATAAAAGTTGTTGATAAATAATACCCCCCCAAAAAAGCAAATGCAGGTAAAGTGCATTTTTATTGTCAAATATGGTTATATATTTTTAGACTACCGCTTCTATCAGCCATGACCAGCAGGGAGGAATCAATTGAGTTGCTAACAACTATCTGGAGGTCTGTACTTTGCCCGCCTCTACTTTAGGAGAAGCTGTGCTGTACTCACGTGCAGAGGTTCAGTTGTGCACTGGCCCTTTAAATCAAGAGGGACAACCTGTGTCTCTCCAGATGTTGGTTAACTACAGCACCCATCTTTCCTGATCATTGGCCATTCCAGTTGCCAGTTTTGATCTTTAGACTGCAGCAATATCTGGATGGCCACAGATATTTAGCAAAGATTCAGACTCCAGGACTCAGACCCTGTATAGACTACTGCTTTGCACCAGCCTGGAGCCAAAATTAGGGCTCGGTAGGGCTGGGCGTCCACACACACCCTACTTTTGGCACCCATGTACCATTTTGCCACACCCCTGTCTACACGGGGCATGCGACAATGACGCATGGGTGTCCAAGCATCTAAACGGCACTCACCAGAACCATCATCGTCATGGCAGCAAGCGCCATTATGACGCCCCTAAAAAGAAGCTGCCTATAGCGGTTTCTTTTTAGGCAGTGCATTGGTGCCATGCCATGCAGCTGGCACAGCACCGACGAGGGACAAAAATGGGTGCCCACCCGTCTATATCCCCCTTCAATCGTCAAATTCCAGTCTCCTTCTGTAATTGACCTATGAGAAACCCTGCTGCTGGGCTGTGTTAACCAGATTGGCGCTACAAGACAAAGACCCTATATGTGGTGGCAAGGAAACAACTAAAATGCCAAAATATACCCAACTTCACGAGTTCAAACCAAAGGTAGAAAGTTTCATCTATACAAGATGGAAAAAATTGTGGTGGTGGTGTAGCCATTTTCTTTTCCTGTTCAACCTCTCATGAGCAAAGGTCTTGCCCAGTGCCAGGTGTTTTTGCTGTGATGCCATGGCCGGGGGGGGGGGGGGGGGGGGGAAAAAAAAGAATAGCACTAATTTAATACTGGGAATCATATATAGGGGAGGAGGCTATGACAGAGTACTGCAGAAGACAAGTTCATGTATGGAGTATGCTAAAGGCACAATTACAGTAGAAAAGTGGCAAGGTGCAGTACAATTCAGTATCCCTATGGCAGGGACGTAGCTAGGATTTTGGGAAGGGGGGTCCAGACTAAGTGCCACCGTTATAATGGGGCTTGAGTGCGGCAGCGCAGCAGCACACACCATTCATTTTTCTAATGGAAGGGGGGGTCCAGACCCCAAGAACCCCCCCGGCTACGTCCCTGCCTATGACAAACAGCTGGAGTGAATTAACATGGTATAAAGGAGAAGTGTGGTAAGGCCGATAGTGGTTGTGTATGGACAGAACAAGAGAACAGGTTGTGGAGAACCTGGCTTTTCATGTGCTACTTACATGAATGCAAGCAGCTGCACTAAGTAGAATCAGAAAGCGTAATGTCATATAAACCTTTAATAGTCTGACCTGATACAAACCAGTATATGTAAACCAGGCTCAGTTCAAATGATAAGGCAACCATCTCCAACCTGGTAAAGGCAGCAGCAAACTCTTTGGTGAGCTTAGCCACTACAGCTGGCAGGAAGAGCCATGCAGGCACAGAAGCACTCCATTCACTGGCACATAGCTCATGAATGAAATAGATAAAGCAAGACTCTTTTGAAATCCTGTAGAAATGGGACATAGAACAGTGGCTTTTAACTTCTGATACTCCAGATGTTTTTGGACAGCAACTCCCCAAGTGGTTAAGCTAGGACTTTGGGCAGTGGACTAACAAAGATAAAGAACCACAGATTTGGAGGACTCTTAACTGCTAATGTGTATAAAGTTAATGTAGTGTGGCTACTGCATTCAGAGAACTTGCTTGTCCTCATGTCTGCAAATCTCTCAATGATGGGCAAATGAGAGCAAAGTAAGCAATATGGTCCAAACCCACAGAAGGCTTTGAAGGTTAAAACCAGCACTTTAGATTTAGTTCAGACACTGACAATCAGTACAGCTGATATGATGTGCATATTACATGAACTGACCAGTCTGAAATTACCAGAGCATTTTAAATGGATGTCCTATATAAAGCACATGACAGTAGATCAACCACCAAATGTATCTACAATTAGACATTTTTCAGTACTGAAAATAAACGAACATATGGCATGCCACTTTGGCTTGTTGGAAATGATAGCAAGAATATAAAATGAAAGAACAATCATAGGTCATCACTGGAAACAGAAAGTAGCAGGCACCAAGATACCAGGGGGGAAAGATGACATAAGGGAGCAAATCAGAACTAGAAAGAAAGAAAGAAAGAAAAAAGAATGGGAAGACAGTAGCTCTGACAAAAAATAAAATAAAATGAAAATCCCTTGTGATACTGACTGCAGTGTTGTTTTATGTATAAAGTCATGCAGAGCTGCAGTAATAGCTCTTAAACTTCCTACATGCAAAAATGCAGCACTGATGTGTAGAAAGCACGTATCTGCTGTTTACAATGGGTAAGATTTTCAGGAATGACCCAATCTTCTGTTCCACAAATCTGAAGGATTGACAGGCGCAGAAACAGCCCAGACTCGGCAACAAGTATTTGTGATCATCTCTGATCGGATGATGAATAAAAGCTAAAACTAACAAAGGGTACATAAATTTAATCCCATACATAAATTTAATCCCAAATTTCTGTGGTGTTACAGAAAAACATTCTTGTACAGCACAGATGGGTAAAATGCAACCCTGGGCCACACGCTTTCCCTTCTGGCATCCCCTATTTGCACCACTCCAAAATTAGCTGAACCATAACTTTTCTGGAAAAAGGAGATAATTCTCACTTCTAAAAGCTTCCAAGAACAGAACCTCAACTTTTATATAGGCTACAGGGCCCACAGCATTGTTTTAACATTTAATTTTTAAAAAACAGAAGTAGGCTTCTAACCATTTCCTGTTTTCTTTTTAATTTTTGGCAGTCTGTGCAGCCCTCAGACACAGAAAACTGACCGGTTAGTGTTGCATACCTCTATTATACAGGCACTGGGGAACATATGCAGGAGGAGAGAAATGGAGAAAATGTCACTTGATCTAATGGAAACCCAATCAGCAAAACTATAGATTGGAGAAGACTTTCTGCAAACTCACGATTATATATGCATGTTTACTGCAAAGCAGGTCTCACTATATCCAGTAGGGCAGTGCTTGCCTCCCATGTTCTTTCATATGGAGGAGGAAAACTTGCTGTATGACATGGGATATAACTGGCCTGCCCATAAGCCAAAGATAAGTGATAACAGGATGCTTGCAAAATCTTTTTTTTTTTTTTAACATCTAACAAATTTAACCAGGACTCTCATCAGGAACACAATCGCTCAGATATGCTATACAGAAAAGCTTCTCACAATCACATCTGTATGGATCTGTGAGAAAAACAGCTTCCACTCACAAATTAGAGGCAAGTTCTATTACAATCTAAGAATGCCTCCTAAAGAGACAGGTTATATACATACTAAATGCAGTCTTGCAGTCTTCATAAATGGTGATATACAAGATTTCAATAAGAGCTTTGGAATGTAATATTTTTTATTACTACACCTGATATCCCACAGTCAATACAATCATGTTGGCTAGGGGCTCTGGGAGTTTTAATCCAGAAAAGAAGTGGCAGAAAGCCAAAGAGGTGGTGCACAATCTCCCTGTGAAAATATGCCCTTTGGTTATACCTTTAGTTAAACAGATTATAGGATGACACAGTGGTGGTGAACCTTTGACCCTCTCAAGTGTTTTGGGCTACAACTCCCACAATCCTTTATTATGGAGCATACAGGATGCGGCTGGCTGGAATTGTAAGCCAAACCATCAGGAAGGCCATACATTTTCCATCTTTGATCTCAGGGTAACTGGTAGATTTTTCCTTATTGGGAATTAGCATCTAGGAAACAGATGGTGGTTTCTCTGGAAAATTCTGAAGGAAAGAGAAGAATCATAGAATAGAATCATAGAATCATAGAGTTGGAAGAGACCGCAAGGGCCATCCAGTCCAACCCCCTGCCATGCAGGAAATCCAAATCAAAGCATCCCCGACAGATGGCCATCCAGCCTCTGTTTGAAAACCTCCAGGGAAGAGCCACAGTGAATATGACACACACCACATTTGGTCTGTGTGGAAGGTATACACATAAATAGTTTTGGAACAGATAAGGAAAGAGACAGAAAGCTAAGACAGTTCTAGAAGATTAAAAGGAACTGATGTGCTTCTCTCTGGGAAACTGATGAGGTTTGCTTGATAGAAACATATGTACCACCAGTGTCAACTGTTGTCCCCTAGATGTGTTTGTACTGTAACTTCCATGATTCTTCCCCATTGACACTGCTGGTTAGGGATGATATGAGCTGTAAGCCAAAAGAGTCTGGAGAGGCACAACTGTTCAGATCAAATGTATACTATGGTAATCACCATTACTTACATTCATATCTGTAATAAAAGGTATTATCTATCTGTGTGTGTGCATGTGCATGCATGTGTGCATGCCTGCCTGCCTCTCTATGGAAGCCATAAATCATTGGGACATCATGTGAGATGCCCTAGAATTTGACAGATTGCTTCCAGGGTTCTCCATGTTGCAAGTGAAGTTTCATATCAAAATTCCAAATGGAAGGATTGCTAGAAGCAAAAGAGAGAAGCTGTCATAGTTTATCAGGAAACTGTAGTAGAAATCTCAAAATCCAACAGACTATTTTTTTTTATTACTATTATCACTTAAGCATGGGTGGCCTGTTCCAAGTTGAAGTTCCAAAGGGGGAATTTCCTAGAAGGAATATGAATTTTTCTCTAGCTATTTCTCCAGCTGTGTAATTAGGCCCACAAAGTTAATATCCCAGTAGAGGCTGTCAGATGACACAGAGCTCCATGCTTCCTCCACCAGCCTGCTTCCTTGTCTAGGTGGAAGCACATGGATTCATCTGCATCCAGATCCCTTCTTGCCTACAGCAAGCAGGAGACTGCTAAATGCAATGCTGCATGAAATTAGAGTCATGGATCTCCTGTAAATAGTAGAATAAACAATTCCTATGTTACCAAACCTTAACGGTATGTTCCAATGGTTGTTTGCATGGACTGATATGCCAAGATCTGATTTAACATTTATAAGCAGCATACTGGTGCATGCTGGCTAGTCACATATGCTTGACTAATCCCAGTTGAAAGAGCAATTGCAGTACCTGCAACCTCACTATCTAGAAAAGGCCAACACTACATCCAGTCTGAAACATCTAGGTTATCACTCCCATTCTACCCAAGAAATGGAACCCCACATTCAGACTTTAACTTCCTAGAAGAGTAACAAACCAGGGGCCCCACTTCAGCCCAAATGTTAAGCTTTTTCTTCCTGGGGGATGCTTGCAGAATGCCAAGTGGGAGTGACCAGTGTGCACTCACATGCTGCTTGGGAACAAAACATTAGGAGTGTCCAAAAATTCAGCCAAGAGACAGAGGTTTACAAGTAAAATCAGCCCTCTGTATCTGTGGATTCAAGCATTCATGGTTTCAAAATACAGTATTAAAAAAATAATTCCAAAAAGCAGACCTTGATTTTGCCATTTTATATAAGAGACACCATTTTACCATCTATTGTATTTAATACAACTTGAAGATCCATGGATTTTGGTATCCATGAGGGGCCCTAGAACCAAACCTCAGTGGATAACAAGGGCTCACTGTATACAATCAAAGCCAAACTAAATACAGTAGTTGGGTGTTAATTGTAAAATGAAAAGACATTTCACGCGCTAGAGGATAAAATGCAATAACGTACATGAACGTATCATGAAATAATCAACTGCAGTGAAGAACCCAGAGGTTAGCCATACTTGGAAGAATCTGCATGATAGGTTAACACTCTAATGTACCACTTAACAGAGAATTAAAGATGGAAGAGTGTACTCCTGAACCTAGTAACTGTGATAAAAATAATCACAACAGATATATTACCACATGATGTTGCAAGCTTATAAAAGCATTGTCCCCCCAATCTTACATCCCTTCTCATCTATTTTAATCCTTTTAAGTACAGTGATAGTCAAAAACTTGTAATCTGTTAATAATGTCAAGTAAAAGACAAAATGCTAAAATGCTTTTAGAAATTTAAAATGGTTATTTGTCCAGCTGTTCCTTAAATTCTGTGCAATTAACAGCATCTGTGTTCCCTATCATAATAGGAAAATATAAGAAGAATTTTTTAAAATGCAAATAATGGGGAGAGGGATTTTAAAAAAACACATATTCAATAATTTCAGTGGAGTAACACAAAAAAGGTATGTTTCTAGTAATGATCAACTGTCATTTTCTTAACATTAATGAAAGGATTAATAGAAACCACTGAAAACCAAACAAACAAATAAATAAACCAGAGGATGGCAAAGGTACTGGTTAGGCCCCTTAACTCTGTGGTTCACAACCTTTTGCCCTCCAGATTAGCTGAACTTCAACTCTCAAGAATTCCTGTAACCAGCCCCAGTTATTAATCTGGCCACAGCATTTTGGACGTACTGCAGTTTCCAAAGGTAGCTCCAAGCAGAATGGATTACTGTGTACTGAATTACTTGTGAGTTTAAGCAGTACACCTACTCAAGGTGTTGATTTGTTATTAATTTGTTCCAATTGATTTATAGATTCTAAATATAAGGGAAAGTGAAAAATATATATTACATAAAAATATATTCTAGTCTTCTATTACATTATAAACAACATAAAGTCTTGAGGCATGATAAAGACTAACAAATTATTATGGCATCTTTTTTGGACACTGTCCACTGTGACTATCTCTCTTGAAATAATTATATTATATTTACAACTAAAAGCATGTTAAAATGTTGTGTTCTTTCTTTTAAAATAGCCCTTTATTTAAAACAACAATGGGAAACAGCAACTTGGCATGGCTTATATGACAGGAAATCTGCCACTGTAGTTTGATCCATATTATTTCACAGGTAAATGTATGTACACAGAGAAAGACAGACAGACATGTGGAAATACCAAGTATTCTTTCAGTCCTTAAGAAGCAACATACGAACAACAACTGAGTCCAGCAATGCAATCCTATACATATCGTGCCCTGACTGTTTAGGCTCCCAGGAAGACAAATAAATTCTTTCCGAGCTTTACATTTCCTGGAGGAAAGCCATTTGACCCCATTTCCACCACCATCACCACCAGTTCTCCCATACTGTAAGCAAAATGTGGCCTTCCAGATGGTCCTGGAAGCTAGGGATGAGAGGAATTGTGCTTCAAGAAAACTGGAGGTCAACACATTTTTATGCAGGAATGGAGCTCATTCATCCCAGTGTGAGAGGTGCCTTCTTGGATGGATTCCAGAGACCTCAGAACACCATGGCATGATTTCTCCTTAGCAGAGATGTATTGTTTTGCCAATAGGGTAATAAGCTCAATTTCTGACCTTGCTGCTTTAGCCAGCAAACCAGAGAATTGGTTGGCAACTAGACGCACCATGTAAGGCTTAAATATCCTGAAGGCATCTCTAATCTAACTAGTGTCAACCTTAGTTAGTAACTGGAAGGGCGACTGCCAGGAAAGGCATGTGCTGTACACAATATTTCAGATGGAGGCAATGGCAAACCACCTCCCAGTATTTCTTGTCTAAGAAGGCCCTATTAAATTCATTGGGTTGCCATAAGTTGAAAGGTGGCTTGAAGGCACAGATATATCAGACCACCATCTTAGCTACTTTATTTTGGCCTATCTGTATGGGGCCATTGAATTCTGTTTTTGTTGATGATTGTCTGAGTGCAGAGCTCTGAATTTATTTATTTATTTTAACCAAAGTACATGCTAACCAGTTGACGTAAAGTTGTACTGTCAGAAACGACAAGATAAAAAGCAGAATCACAGGTTGCATGTGCTGGAGGTAGTGAGGTGGGGAACAACATTGTTATTCATTTCTTTCCCTCTTCAATGTGTTTTTTTTTTCTATTCCTCTCCAGCATCTTCCTTTTATTGGTTATTTAAAAAAAAAACATGGCAATTAGGCTGCATAGGTGTTGTAAGTTATTTTTTTCCTCCACTACAAGTGTTTGCTACTTTTCATCTTCACAGTAGTATACTGTGAAGCAGAGGAAGCTGTGAGACTAAAATAGTTAAGGCAACTCTCTTCCAAGTGAAAGCAGCTTAACAGCACAGAATTTTCCACTGGTGACTGCCACATTAGCTGCAAGAGTTTAAATGCTGGAACAAAAGTTTCAAAGGACAATAGAATGACTCACTTCAACTCCCACATGAGGCAATAGGAGGATAGCTTCCCACCCTCCCTGTTCCAGCAAACAGCTGTCAAGAGACTGGTTTCTTGTATCAGCATAGAGATGGAAGGCATTCAGTATGTTTCGCAGATTTTTCAGGTACAATTGGTGAGAATCAAACCAAATTAGCTTTCCTGGAGTTCACTGTATTGCACTTAGGAGAATCAAATGCTAAATGACCAGGCCTATTTTTTTTCTCTTTTTTTGCATCTTATTTAATAATCACTGACCATTTCTATCCTTTACACACTGCCTTATTGGATTTTTCATTTGATAACAACACAGAGTTGACTCACATCTCCAGATGTGCTGTTTACTGACAACTGAACAAACAAACAATAAATCTATTTATTATCATTAGATCAGAAATTTTCTTCAATTATATGCAAATTGGCACAGCTGAAGAAAACAGCAATTGTTTGGGATTGTTTGTTTGCCTACATTGCATAGATCCTCTCCAGTTACCCCTCTATCAGCTCATCATTTGACTCTTTATGGTTTGTCAATTGAGCCTCTATTACTGAGAGGATAAATGATTACTGCAGCTGTAAGAGATTACAAGATAACATTCTCTGCAAGCATGAATACTGGTTTTCCTGAAATGAAACAATGAGGCACCGACATCATACCGATCAGGAAAAATAGGAGCAAATCCTGGCAACTAACCCATCATCATATAAATCTGCAAGGCCTCCCAATAGAGTGGGCTCTTATCATCCACTGGCATTGGTTTCAGGACTCTCGGTGTTCAAATCCCATTAGAAACAATGGTGCAGTAAAATGTTCTCCTTTCTATAAAATGGCAAGACCAAGGTTTTATATATTTTAAAAAATATTTTCAAGTTGTGGATGATTGAAGCTGTAGGTAAGGAGGGCTAGTAGCTACCCTGCTCTCTGTATCTTAGTATTTGTTATTGGCGGTTCAACAAAAATTTAAGAAATACAGCATGAACCACTAAGAATGGAAGACAGTTCTTTCTCTGTTTACATGTATTTGTTTACATTTACACGTAATAAGGAACTCAAGGTTGGTTCTGTCTCTCCTCACCCCAACAAACACACACACACACCATGTTAATCTCACAACAGCCACATGAAACAACAACTTGCCCAAAGTCGCAAGCTTCAAACTACTGATGTGATTGTAGAATTATGTCCCAGTCCATCACTTTAACCTTAACACTGCCCTAGCTGTCCACTCCACTCATCTTCCTTTGTGATCTTCAGTTTTCCCAAGTCAAATAGATCTTTTAACTTGACTCATGTCTTAACTGCTCTTTTTCATTAGCAGCTCCTATTTCATGTTATTCAGACTTATCCAGCACATATGCTGCTTCTCAGCCCTAGTTTCATTTGGACTTGTGCACCAAATCATTAATGTTGCCCTACTGCCCTATCTGACATTCAAAATAGTCATTAATGTCTTGAAATTAATAGGCTAAGGAGTTTATCACATGAGAGGCTAAATGCCTAAATCCTGCAAAAGTGGGATCGTTTTCAGATTCGGTATTGAGAATTAATGCAAAAATATCCCACACAGAAAGTGGACAAAATTGGCCTCTTTTTACTTTCGGGAGAATCCCGAAAGTAAAAAGCAGCCAATTTTGTCTACTTTCTGTGCAGGTTAATGCTGGATTAATGCTCAATGCCCCCAATGTCATGTGAAAACAATCCCGCTTTTGTGGAGTTTGTCCACTTTCTGTGCGCATTAATGCATGACGTTGTGTGAAAACGATCCCGCTTTTGCAGGACTTTCTCATTTAAAATCCTGTTTCTGCACGGGATAAACCCCATGCGATAAACTCCTAGGATTGCATCTTATAATATGATTTCAGACTTGGCTTGATCGCGGTGGTTCCTAGGTCAATTGGCCAGAGCTTGGTAACATTGATTTTTGGACTACAACTCTCAGTGGCTATACTGTCTGTGGGATTCTGGGAGTTTTAACCCAAAATGTAACATTTCCAAACTCTGCAATTTATTTCTACAAGAAAATCTGACATTGGATTTGCCATCAAGTTCCCATGCCTTGTTAACAGCCTAGACCAAGCAAAGCAACTGTCCTCTAACACATATTTATTTTACAAATAGATACACACACGCTAACAGAAACACAAAAAATTATAGCTGTGTCATGGGACCAAATTATTGTAAAAACTGAAAAACCGCTGTAGTGATTATTTAGTTTTCTAAAAACAAAAACAATAAGGTAATGTAAAAAAGATAAACTTTCAATTTGACAAATAAGTGTAAAAATACATTTTTCAGATGCATTTTTCTGCATACTCTTAAGACTTGGCTTTTTAAAAGGAAATCAGAGTTAGAAGACAAAGCATACTACTGTATTCCATTATCAGATACAGAAAATAGGATCTTGCTGTTATTGATTCACAGTGATAAGATTAATGACCCAGCAAGAGGACAGCACAATACTTTTTAGTAGCTCATATATTTAATGCCCCAGCTTTTTACATGAGTAATATGAAAATACATATTGTTAGGTGGTCAAGGAAAACTGGATCCGAAGGCATTCTTTATCAAATCTATTATATTTATGTATTTTTTATGGTCAAATACTCTGATGCACAATTTACATTTCTGTGACCAAATGGGCATACCTTCAATCTGGAGCCTGATCAACCTGAATTTTCATTCTCAGTTTCTGTATATCTTAAAACAAAAATTAAGAGTATTGAGTTCAAAGGGGTTGCAAGCCACAACTCTCCACAGATAGCCATGATATTAAATGAAAAAGGGGAAGAGGTTTTAACTATGGCAGCATGCTGCATATGTGAGCCATACATCACAACTGTGTGGGCAAGACACCCCTCTCCTTCACAGTTCCAAAATGGTTGATGTTGGGGTGGAGGATTCATCTTTGCTATGCTGAGCTTCAGAGACGTTTAGAAAACAGTGAGATAAGGACCTGGCCGTTTCCTGAGTCTGTCTTCAAGGTCAGGGAGATCTCTGCCATTCTCCAGGATCCAGAAAAGAGTAGGAGCTCTTACCAGACTTGTAAAAAGCATGTGGTAATGATAAGCGGGCGAGAGCCCTTGTTAATTGCAGCCTAAATAGACACTAACTGACCACACTCACATACGAAAACAGTAATTAAATATTAAATAACTATGTAAATTATACAGCTGGTCTTCTGTAGCCTCTGATGCTTTATCCATGGATTCAAGCATCCATGCCATGAAAATATTCAAAAAATATATATATTCCAAAAAGCAAATCTTGATTTTGCCATTTGTATATAAGAGACACCATTTTACTGTCCATTGTATTTAATGGGACTTGAACATCCATGGACTGTGATATCCACGGGGGGGGGGGGGGGGGGTGTCCTGGAACCAAACCCCAGTGGATAACAAGAGCCCACTGTACTGTTTTTTATCTAGCACAGGGGTGGGGAATGTTTGGGACTCCAGACTTTGATGGACCTCAGCAATCCTGAAGTAGATATCCATCTGCTTAAGTAATTAAAAATCTTGGTGAACTGTATAGAACTTAAGACTTTGGCTTTTCCTAGTCTAGCTAGCTCCAACTGCCTGCCTGAAAGAAGAAAAGCCCTTCCTTCAGCCACCATCTTGAGGGAGAGAGAGGCAGGCTAGCTCCACCAGGCCTGCCTGGAAGAAGACAAGCCCTCCCTCCGGTCCATCTGCCTTGGTCCAGGCCTCAGAGGGAGAGAAGAACTGCTGGACCTGATCCCCTCCCTCCTCACCATTCCCTTCTCCTTTTGTGTCGTGTCTTTTAGATTGTAAGCCTGTGGGCAGGGAACCGTCTATTATCCCCTCTGTTGTAAACCGCTCAGATTCCCAGTGATTGGGCGGTATATAAATAAATCCTATTATTATTATTATTAGTGATATACAAAACTCTCAGCTGGCTCTTTGAGTACAGAGTGGGCAACTGAAGCTGTCCAGATGCCTCTGGCCTAATATTCCTATCAATGCTAGATGGATAGAGCCACATATCTACATAAATGTGATGTGCATAACAGGAGAAATATTTTTGGACCTAGTAAGAAACTGCCTGACACAGCAAAATAATACAAAACTACATTTATATTGTACATTCAAGTACTCCAAAATGCCTCACATTATTGATTTCAGCCATTCTCACAACAATCTGTAAAGCAGATCCTGTGACCCCCTAAACAAAGCATTTGTCTTGAATGTTAGCCTTAGTTTGCATAAACATACACTGAAAAGAAGTTGCTTCCTAAAAATCAGCAATTGGCGAAATGCATTTTCTGTGAGGAAGAGCTCTGAAAAATGTGGCTACATTAGCCAAGTATGGACAGTTTTCAACTATGATCTCTTTCAGGATGCAAGAACACCACTCTGTACTTTTTACAGGGAAAATCCATTGTTCTGTGGTACCACAGAAGCTCTGCATGTAGCAGGTCACGGGCTGAACTCTTCATAGCTTCATTTAAAGGGATATCAAGTGACAGGGCTGAAGAATCTCTCATGAATCCCTTAAGAATCCCACATGGAGAGATAATGTCAACAATGGGCCAGACAGGCCAGAGATCTAGTTTCATATAAAGTTGCTCTATGCGTCAACATTATCAGGTGTGTCCAGATATACATAATTTTAGTGGTGATGTCAAATGTGGAAGTTCACACATTGTAATCTGCAACCCTGGACACAGCACTGATTGACTGAGAACTATGCAGTTCTAATACATTCCCCCTCCCAACTTCCTAAAAGTGTTCACATATTTTTAAATATTATTCTGCATTAAAAAGAAAAATAGATTAAATTTTAATTTAGAAAAGATAGCCTTACACAGGCTACAATATTAGCATCATGTTTGCTGACTAGTCTGTCAAATGGAATGAAAAAGCTGGAGAAGCCAGGATCAAGCTGTAGGAGAATAAGAAAGCACCAGATGGTCCTGAGATGCATACCTGCAGCAATGAGAGATAACAGCTTCCCTAAAGTTATCCATCAAGCTCAGAGTAGAGAGAAAACCTGAATAGGATGTGTAAGCAGCCTTGTGGGCACTCTATTAGCTCAATGTTGGGGTTCTCCAAATGATACATACATAGAAGGTGAGGGGATTTGAAGACAGGAGAGGTCTTCCTGCCCCCACCAAACTGCACTATGTTAGCTTACTTTAAATTTTTCAAAATGATGGAATACAGAAAACAAAAATGACCAAGAATATCATGCTGCAGTGCATTTCTATTTATGTAATTAATGGTGTTAAGAGATGAGTCACTGGGGATATTTCAGCAGGAAAACAATTTTTGCTTCCCATATTTGTCTTGCCATGGGGGGGGCACATTTAGCTACTGTTCACCTATTATTAGGAACATAGAAAGCTGACTACCTGAAACTGGCAGTATGTTTACTTCACTAGTAATACAAAAGCTCTTATTTACCAGTCAGGCAAAATGTGAATCAGAGGCTGGAGTCTCAGTGTCCAGGAGACAACTGTCTTGAAAGCTCCTTAAAACTGGCAATATGGCTTGATAAGACATACTGAGAGAGCACATTTTATTTTACAATAGTATATTACAAGCTACACAGGGTGCCAATATGAGGGCCAAAAAGTAAATATAGTTGGCCCTCTGTATCCACGGATTTCTTATCCATGGATTCAATGATCCACAGCTTGAAAATATTTAAAACCAATATAATATAAATTCCAAAAAAGCAAACCTTGATTTTTTCCATTTTCTATAAAGGACACCATTTTACTAGGCCCACTTTGTTATATATAACCAATAAGATTACTCTAGAAAGCGATCATAATTTTGTATCAATTATTAGCAATACACATCTATAAACCATTGAGGCTCAATGTTTCGTAACATGTGATATCAGTTATTAGCAATAAAGACCAATAAACTGACACAAGGCTCAAAGTTTTGTTAACATGTAATTTCCTTTCAACCCCACTAGATTTAAAAACAATGGTGTTCCAAATCCCACTTAGCCCAAACTAGGAAGGAAGTGGCATGGGGAGGAAGATGGTGTAAGAAATGGGAAAGAGAAAAGTGTCAGGAGCTAACTTTAAAAAATAAGCCTTCAGTCCCTTTAATTCATTGAGCAATAAGCATCTAACTGGACAGATGCACTCCTATGTTCACATCCATCTTCTAAAACTCAGCAATTTATTTAATGGCAATCCATACCACCCGTTTCCACCAATCCTCCTGAAATGGCATGGGCTACACATTACATACAGTGGACCCCTTCTCAGCTGCATGGGTTCAGTTCCAGGAGGGCCCATAGATGGCAAAAAAATTGGATGTCAAGCCCCATATAATTCAATGTTAGCGAAGTATGTGTGGATATGTCACTGTATCCAGGTGTACATGCCATCATGGAACTATATGAGGCTTGGTGATCTGTGGGTAGTCAAAGCCATGGATTGCCAAACTTCTGACATAAACAAGCTATAACCATGGCAAATTGCTGCTACTTTAGTCAACTGGACTGAGGCATGGGCAACCAACTTCTAGCAGTTTCTGAAGTTCAACTCAAATAATAGCAAACTGAGGCAGCAACACAACCATAGGTTTCTCATCACACCTGAAGGTCTAGAGCACATTCTTCTAAAAGGCAACCCTGGCCTGATGATTCTATGTCCTTGCTTTGGGCTCCATACACTGTTACTTCACCTTATCAGTTCAGCATCCTCTGTGATGTAAGGGACCTAACCCTACCCTACCTAGCTTCCAGCTACAAGTGGCAAAACTCAAACAGAAAAAAGATGTGTGCATGCAGATATGTATAACTGGTGGAGACAGTTCCCAGGGTCTGAGGCAAAGGTCAAGAAGTTGTCAGGTGGATCTTACTTCAAAGCTGCTAGGACAGTATCTTCCACCACCCCTGAGGGTAGCAAGCCAGGTCAGGAGTTGCAAGGTGAAATGCCACAACTCTGCATTCCAACACAGGGAAATGACCAGGGACTGCTGCTGCTTCCTCCATGACATTATCCAACCACCTCACTGTGTCCAGTGGGACGGCCTTGAAAATTTGAGACCTAGGCTGGCCTACCAAAACTCTTTAGGGTAAAGAAACAGTGCCACAATGTAGTAAATAAAATAAATATCCTTTAAGATATGTGTCTTAAATCAATCATTAAAACTGAAAGCAGAGGCCATCAGAATATACAATATTTCAATATAGATTTCCGTTAGAACCAAAGACAAATTCTGAAGGCCAACACAATATTCAGTACCACATACAAATGCCCCAAATTCATCAAGGACAATGTCAGAATGAAATTTTAAAATATAACCAACAAAGAAACCCAACAGCCACTGAACAACAGCATAAAAGAAATGGAATGAGCATGTCTAGAGGTATAGACAGACAGAAGACCACCAAAACTTACCTTAATCGGAGCACTACTAAATTTAATCTTCCTGTTTGCTGGGATTTCTTGTTCTTCTGGCAATCCAGTAATTTCAGAACATTCTGTGTCAGGTTCATAATAATAATTGTCATCACTGTCTTCCTGATCATCCTGTTCTGTTCCAGTCTCCCCCCAATCTGAATTATATCTTGATCGTACCCTGTAGACATTGTAATCAGAGTGCATATACACATGAGTACTCTGAAATTTATTCAAGTCTTCCTGTACTTCCTTTCCATTTATATCTTCACAATAGGTGCCAACAGAATGTGAGGCTTCGGTGACTGCAGTGTCATCATCAGCTATTAAGTTTCCCAATATTTCTGCTGCTTCGGCTCCATCCGAGATCTTTTTCTGCTCTGTAGACAGAACGTCAGGCTCTATTTCTGCCCTATTTCTGGTAAAGGTCTCACCAACATTCTGTCTGTCAATTGATTCTGGCTTAGCTGTTTCACAAGTATCAACAGAATCATGGCAAGTACCTTTATTTTGTATTCCACTTGTTTTTACTTCAGGTAAAGTGCTTTTAGAAATTTCATTAACCAATGGAGATTTACTACAGACTTGCTTTGAGTTCTCAACAGATACTGAAGTGGTACTTTCTTTGGCTACAGGAGGCCAAGCGTTGGCATCTTTAATGGGGCTAAAATCATCACACTTTGTGACAGTGGATGATAAATCTGTATCCACTGAAGACAGGTTTAGTGGATAGTGACCAGTTACAGAGTATTCTTCGTTGTTCTCTGCTTTTTCTAAAACAGTAATACTTTGTTGTGCATCTGTATTTTCAAACACTGCACTAAGTTGACTCACTGTTGGGGAAACGGCCTCTGTCCTTGAACTAAGACTGTCCAGGGAATCTGTACTTCCTCTGTTAGATTTAGAACTGCACCACTCGTCTTGAAGATCATTATTAGAAACTGACCTCTCTTTCTTTGGGGAGTAGCGATTGGAATGGCCTGTTTCATAAGTATTTCTTTCAAACAATTTCCGTGTTTCAGTAAACTTGGAATAAGAAGGACCATCGTGCATAGCATCAAACCTACTAATTCTTTCTGAAACCGAAGACTCTAGCTTCACAATAGATCCATCTCCTTTCTCCACAAATTCTTTAGGCCTAATTCTTCTCTGAGGCGACAGTGGACCCCCTTTACCTCTGTTTTTTGCCATGCTACCTGCACTCTCATTGGGCTCCAAGCCCATTTGCATGAATAAATTTTTAATCCTGTTGACATTAGATCCATATTTCCTCCCCCTGGTTTGCTGAGAAGCCTCGCCACCATCTTTTGTCTTCTGTTCCCCATCTGACTTAGGTTTGTCAAAGGTGCTTTTCAATGCTTGGAACTCAGTCCTATAAGCATTTCTGTGAGGAGAAGCACTTCGGAGGGTCGATCTCTCCCCTGAACACTCCGTCTTCATCATTTTTTACTTTTGGGATGCTAAACCAACATACATAGTGGCTGTTGTAAGCAACCAATTCCACTGAGGTTTGCAGGATGTGTTTAAAGTGCACAAGATTTCACCAAGGCCATTCTCAGAGGCAGAAGAGCATCCTCTAGATATGGGCCATAACAAGGAAAGCAGCAAAACCCAAATGAGAAACCAGATGACTGCCAAACGAAAATGTCGATGCAACCTGCAATACAAAGGAGTATATTGATTCACAATCATGGGTTTGTAGCAATTCATCCTTGTTCAGCTTTTACATCAGGTTCTGTAGTAAAGTTTGCTATAAATAGGGAAAGATTGTGATATGAAAGCATCTGATGTCAAGTCTACCTCTCTGATTAAGCACATTTGAATCTGTCTGTTATATAGTCAGGAAACCACCTTGGAAGTTAGCCCTTACTCCCAGTGCTATGGAAAGAGGGCAAACTGGAAATGGAATAGATTTGTTAATCTTGTATGCCTTCACTTTGTTTCTGACTTATGGCAACTCTAAGGCAAACTTTTCATAGGATTTTCTTGGTAAGGTTTGTCTTTGCCTTCCACTAAGGCTGAGAGAGCGTGATTTGCCCAAGGTCACCCGGTGGGTTTCTATAGATGTGAGGATTCACACACTGGTCTCCAAAGTCATACTCCAATGCTTAAACTACTACACCATGAAATCTCTAATGAAATAAATACTGGAACTTTTTCAAGAAAACATTAGCCTATAATCTGCTCACGACTTCATTGAAGGACTAAATCAAAATCCAGTAGTACCTTAGAGTTCCGTTTTAATGTCAGTACTCAGACCCTAAACAGCACCAAGGGGACATCCAGTAGTAGCAATTTAAAAGTACCAGATCCTGGCCCTGTTCTTTCCAATTTTATACTGGGTTAAATTAAACTGAGCTCATATAAAGCCTCTAATCATACAGAGAGTTCACAGAAAATATTCTTGGATCAACAAAATGTGTATCGATCTCCAAAAGTAAAATCAGAAAGAACAGGAACCAAATCTGGAACTTTCTGGTCTTCTAAATCAGTCCGCCTGAGACCGATACATGAGAAATAGTCATTTTTGCTACAAATGAACAATTATACCCTGTGTCTGAGATTAAAAGGCAGAGCTCCTGGCTAGGACTGAATCCCAATCCTTCTTTTTTCTACCTATTTGATTTCCTGTAAAAAAAATCCATTATCGTATCAGATAACAACACAAGCTATACATGAGGAGGGGGAAAAATCAACCAGTCCAGGAAAAGTTGGTGAATATACACTCTTACCACTCACTAGTCCTGTTTAGGTATAAAGGCACTATGTCTGCCTATTCATATTACGGTATTCTCCCTCTTACATTCATTCCCTTGATGACTGCACACAAAACATATACTGTACATTACTCGACCCTAAAACAGAACTGCATTGTACCTACATATTCCACCACCAAATTTTCCTCTTCCAATGCTGACAAAAGAGCCAGGTAGCAATATATCTCCCTACCACGGGAATGGTGAAGAAATGCAGCCATGAGCCAAGGGGTCCCTTTGAAACAGCAGCACTTTGCAGTCATTTTTCAGACACCCCCCCCACCACCCACAGCAAAGACACACACGTACACACACAAAATCAACACTCCGGCTCTCAGCAATAGGGGGGAAAGGGATGCAGAGGGGGAGCATATGCCATGAAATCTAGAATTTGCAAGGAGCAATATATCTCTGTGTGTGTGTGTTGCTGCTTGCAAACTCTAGATTGTACGGCATATGATTCCCCCCCCCCTTGAACACCTTTCTCCCCTATTGCTGACAAGCAATGTGTTGATTTTTAATTTAAGGAAGGACTAAATCAAAATCCAGTAGTCCCTTCCTAATGTCCTAATACTCAGACCCTAAACACCAAGTCATAACAAAAGGCACATCCAGACTGGTTTAAAAGTACCAGATTTTGGTCCTGTTCCTTCCACTTTTATACTGGGTTAAAATTATAAACTGGGCTAGCATAAAAAGTCTCTAATCATACTGGCAGCTAACAGATATATAAATATATTATATATTGCAAATTCTAGATTGCATGGTATATGACTCTCTATTGCTGCTTGCAAATTCTACAGTGCACGGCATATGTCTATGTATATATTGCTGCTTGCAAATTCTACAGTATGTCTATGTATATATTGCTGCTTGCCAATTCTAGATTGCATGGCATATGATTCCTTTACCCCCACCCTGCACCCCTTTCCCTTTCACACACACACACACACACACACACACACCACACATCTGTTTGCAAGGATTAAAAAGACTTGCCTGTTCCTTTGGTGGGTACATTCAGCATGACAAAGGACCTGTGTGAGCACAGGTACAATGAGCAGCAGAAAGGCAGGAGCAGGCAAGGCTGGGTGCAGCTTCAATTTCTCGGTTTCCCAGGCTGGCTCTCAATGCAAGCGTCTGGTCGGATGGCATTTAGATGAATCCTGAGCTGCCTCGGTGTCCCGCAGGGAAGGAGGTGGAGGCGGAGGGCAGCCCGGTCCCTTGGCGGCGTTTAATCGTCAACCAGGAGCAGGAGGAGGAGGAGGAGGGAGGAAGCAGGTTGGTCTCCAGCCTCAGTCAGCAAGCAGCCCTGGAAAGACACAGACAAGCAGCCCCTGACTAAGAAGGGAAGGAAACAGCCAAAGGGAGGGGGAAGGAATGTGTGTGTGTATATGCATATGTGTGTGTGTGTATGCATATATAAGTGTGCATGTCTATATATGTATGTGTGTATATGTGTGTGTGTATTATATATATGTGTGTGTGTGTGTGTATACGTATACACACACTTATATACATACAAACACACACACACAGATACTGAGGAGGGTGGAAACAAGGTTGCTAATGATATCAATCTATCTATCTATCGGTAGCAACCTTGTTTCCAGCCTCCTCACTGGTAACAACTTCTCACCCGCAAAGCAACCCCCCCCAGACACACACAGAGGCTACAACAACACCCAGAATCCACAATACAGTGATCCCTTCAATGGGGCCAATGCCAAAGAGGGGTGACCAGATGTCTAAACTCTAAAATCCATTGTTCTTAGCTGTGCTCAAAATGGAGGGCATTTGGACAATCCTCCTGGAGATTAAGGTGGAAATGTAGGGCGTGTCCTGGAAAAGGAGGACGGCTGTCCCAGGGTGACAGAGGTCCTAACTGAAAAGGAGGGCAAGACAATGCAAAATGGAGGGCATTCAGGGAGAAATGGAGGCCATGACCAAATAAAAGCTGAAAAAGCACTCATAGAAATGTAAATCCATGCTTAGCTATGCTCAAAATGGAGGACGTGTTAGAATGCCTCTTAGAGAGAAGGTTGAAATGGAGGACATGTCCTAGAAAAGGAGAATGGCTGCTCGCCCTGCACAGAAATGTAATTTCATGCTGCTCAGTGATGCTCAAAAAGGAGGACGTGTTGGAATTCCTCCTGGACAGAAGGTGGAAGTGTAGGACAACCAAAACAAATGGAGGACATAACCAGATGAAAGATGGAAAAAGCACTCATATAAATCTAAAATCCATGCTCAAAAATGGAGGACACGTTGCAATTCCTCCTGGTTAAAGTGGAGGACATGTCCTGGAAAAGGAGGACTTCTGGCCGCCCTGAACCAAAGGCACCAAATGCATCATGTCGCAAGCTTTCGAAGCTCCGCTGGCTTCTTCTTCATCAGGGAAAGGGATTAAAAATCACAGACGAGGAGGAAAGAAATGTACGACTGTCCTACACTTCCACCTTCAGTCCAGGAGGCATTCTAACTCGTCCTCTATTTTGAGCATAGCTAGCCATCAGGCTGCCTTTTGTCAAGGTGATGTTGTGGTGGTTGGTCTCAGTTCAGCTGGGATGCAGGCAGACACACAACCACACACACACAACCACACACAGGTGGGCTCTCTGTCCTCCGTACAACCAGGACTAGACCTATTTTTGGACCACTATCATCCACAAAAACCTCATCTTAGGGTGAGTCAGGGTGACCAGAGGTCCTCACGACTAAGGAGGACAAGGCACCCCAAAATGGAGGATCTCCAAGAAAATTGGAGGACGTGCCCAAAAGAAAAGCTAACAACATTCATCTACATATAAATCCATGTTGCTTAGTTCTGCTCAAAATGGAGGACCTTCAAGAAAAATTGAGGATGTGCCCAAAGAAAAGCTAACAACACTCATAAACATATAAATCCATGCTTCTCAGTCAAGCTCAAAATAGAGGACCTTGAAAAATGGACGTGCCCAAAGAAAAGCTAAAAACACTCCTAATATATATATTTAAAATCCATGCTTCTTAGTCGTGCTCAAAATAGAGGATCTTGAAGAAAAATGGAGGACACACCCAAAGAAAAGCTAAAAACACTCATATACATATAAAAATCCATGCTGCTTTAGTCAAATGGAGGAAAAAATGGAGGACCTTCAATGAAAAAGGAAGATGTGCTTAAAGAAAAGGTAAAACACTCATATATATATAATCCATGCTTCTCGGTCATGCTCAAAATGGAGGACGTGCCCAAAAAAAAAGCTAAAAAAGATTTTCTGGAGCCATAGGAAGCCTGTCAGTTGTCATTTTTTCACCCTTGTTTCAAAATATTATTAATATAATTTCTTGATGGGGAAACAAGAGCAGGAGAAGCTAATTGGCTTTATGCCCTGTTTGTTGGCTTCCTAAGGACAACTAACTGGACACTATGGGAAGCAGGGAGCTGGATGAGGAAGATCTATGGTCAGAGCCAATGCGGCTTTCCCTATGCTTTTATTTTCTTAGGGAACAATTTTTGTTGTAACTGTCTAACTCTTTTTTTTAGTACCCAGCATAGAATGTGAAAGTTATCATTTTTATGCATGATTAAACAAAACGTTCCAGTGAGTTGAGTTTGGTTTATTCTCCCTCCAATCTCATTGCACATTCATTATTACTAACAGTCAACATTAATCAAAGTGTTTCTGTAGGTTTAATGCGTTCACAACGCTTCACAGAGGATCGTAAACAGAGCACATGACTTTAGGATATGTTGGCATAAGTATGCTTCCAAAATTATCCACATCTAAATTTCTTTCTGGAATTTTGGAGCTCCAAAAGTAGTACTGTACTAATAAATTAAAACAGCCTTCTCCGTCCTGATGTCCCTCAGGTGTTTTGAACTCCTATGATACCCAGCCAATATGGCTGCAAAGGCTGGGATCATAGGAGTTGTAGTCTAACCTATCTGGAGGGTACTAGGTTGTCAAAACGCATTAAAAAAATCTATTCCTTAAAAAAATATTGGTTTTGTTTTTTACAGAACACTATACATGTGTGATAGGTTGAAGCTCCTTGTTTCATCCATGTCTTTTCCTAAACCCACATTATTGGCGCTCATGAGTATAGACTGACAAAGACTGGGTGACGCTAACCCTAATGATGCCACTGATCATATACATGATTCCATCATCAAGGTTTTTATTTATGTTGTGTGTGTGTGTGTGTGTGTGTGTGTGTGTGTGTGTGAGAGAGAGAGAGAGAGAGAGAGAGATTTTGTACTAATAACAGAATCTTAGAGTTCAAAGGGACCACAGAGGCCATCTAATCCAACCCTCTGTTAAGCTGGTGTATACAACAAAAATGTTCCTGAAAGATACCTATCTACTCTCTATTTAAAGACCTCCAAAGATGGAGAGTCCATCACCCTCCGAGGCAATCTATTCCGCTATGAACATTTTTTACAATAAAAAAAAATTATTCTTGATGTTTAGTTGCAATCTCTTTTCTTGTACTTTGAATCCATTGGTTTGTGCTCCTGTCTCTGAAGCAACAGAAAACAAGCTTGCTCCATTTTCTAATTACATACATTCAGTATATTACAGATAGCTTCTCATCCACATAAGGCTTCATTCCAGACCTTATCTGGACACTAATGTTTATGAGCGCATGTGCACATCTGTGAAACATCATACAGTTGGCCCTCTGTACCCATGGATTCAAGCATCCACGGTTTGAAAATCTTTTAAAAATATATACATTCCAAAAAGTAAAGTTTGATTTTACCATTTTACTATACCATTGTATTTAATGGGGCTTGAGCATCCACAGATTTTGGTATCTATGCGAAGGTCATGGAACCAAACCCCAGGGAGATACCAAGGACTGTATTCAACAGTCTTAATGCAGGTAGAATATGTGCAGTCATATCAAGATTGTTTTTCCCCACACTGTTTAGTGACATGTGTATGTATATAAAGGTAATGCAGAGTGAGGACAGATACTGGTGAGTAGAAAGCTTCAGCTGACTCCAATTCTAGAATTAATTTTAAAAATGCTGCTAATTAAACAAGAATTTGGGAGACATGGAATACAGCTAGGGTGGGCAGAAATTAGATTTGGAGTTTATGGTGGATGTCTGTCTGATATGCTCTATAGATGGAGCAGCAAGAATTTTGTCACTCCAAGTTGTTAAGCAATAGTAGCAATTAAATTACATTCCTGCCCCGCATTTCCCACCCTGAATAATGTTACTGAAATGAGGACAGAATGGGTCGACCAGGAGTGGATTTGTGGACAGAAAAAGCGAGCTCACTTCACTTTTAGCTACTTAAAAAAAAATTCCTGCTATCAGAATTCTTCATATACATGCACCAAAAGTTGGATATTCATTTTTAAAAACCACAAAATAGATAAATCCCCTAAACCTAAGATTTCACACTTCTGGAATAAAAAATGAAATGAACCATAGAATCAAAATAAACACATACAGATTTCAAGAAAGTTCTCTCATGCCTACATGACTTATAAGTTTCACAGCTACCTATTCATTTGCAGCCACCACAGTGATAAAGAAACACAATAAATATTTAGGAACTACAAATATTAACTAGGAAATATTAGTTGCAATATATGCCTTAATTCCCCATTTAAAAAATGAAAATATTGGCAGGCATCATCGTGGGAAGTTACATCCTGATAAATCTCCCATCGTGTCATGTAAACCTTCCATTGTGCAATGGGACATCTTGCTTGGTGCGCCATCATGTATTACAGTATTGCAATTCACCCGCATGGCTGCATATTGAGTCAGTGATGTAGCTTCATCATCGTAAAGTTACACATTATACCCTCTGAGGCAGAGCATGTGTCTTCATAATGTAACATGACTACAATAAATCTTGATTGTACCTTAATGTATGTTGGAATTTTCTGAAACCAACAGATTTTGAGCTTTAGGCACTTCTAAACATGCTGAGCATTGAATAAACATATTTCAACAAAGTGAGAATTACTTCTGAGTAAACATCCCTAGGGTTGCACTGTTGCTATATTGTAGAAAGCAGTTTGTTATCACATTCCTGTAAGACACAGACTTGTTTGCTGTATGTATTTACGTAGGAGATTTATAGTTACTCTGCTTTCTCATAAAATGTAAGGCACAATTCAAATCACAATTCTGCTGAACTCCCTTTTCTCCTCCAAATAAGTTGTAAATAAGAAACCACTTGGTGAACTGCTCATATTCCATATATTTGGTGGGTTCCCTATATATAATTCACAGTACTGCGTGTTTGGGCTTAATTAAAAAGGCTTATTAACATTTCAGGAATTGTCTAGGATTTATTTAGGAAATAATAAACAACTTGACCACTTGGAAACTGCATCAAAGAGGTCTTTACAAAGAAAAACAACAGCAATAATGCTAACTAAATGAAGTAATTAACAATTCATCATAAAATGCCAATGTCAGTCCAATATTTGGCAAGCTCCCAAGTCAGTGAATGAGCACAGTGAAGATCTACTTATGCTCGTTCACAAGCATTTTAATTTCATTAATAATGGAAGAATTTTCAAAACAAACCAGGGAATATCCATAACACTGATGGGTAGAGTTCCTAATCTTACTCCTACTCAGTAAATCTTCATAGAAATGAAACCTCAGTACACAAAGGCATTAGCATGCTCACGTTTCCTTCTATGTGCTGGCCAGGTGTCCTCTTTTAACCTGACCAGGACCTCTATTTGAACTTTTCTCCAAGATCCACAATAATATCCCTTAACTGTCCCTATTTTCTCCCTTCCTTACTATCCAAGCTGCTTTCTAATTACTTGAACCCAGCATATCTCACCACTATTGTCATGGCTTCTCTATCATGCAACCACAATACATTCTGGAGAGAACAATTTGATTACGAACAATTGACCTTTTATGGATGCTCACTCTACATGTTTGATGCTGAATCAGGCGCATGAAACAGATTCTATGGAGAATTCTCATTTTTTTAAAAAAAGGTTCCCTGTTCCACAGTTATATCTAGAAAAGAAGGAGAGGAAGTGCTGCACAAATCCATGAAAGAAAGCACCGTATTATTTACTGGTGTCCAGGGAAGTGATTGCAGCCATAAGAGAAAGAAAAATATTTTTTCTTATTATTAAAATGCATGTAAACTACAATTGATTAGAACTAACAGACTTAAATCGAGCAGCTAGCTGGGAGATGGTAGGAGCTGTAATACCTAGAAGAAGAAATCCAAGCTCTGCATCTGGCTTGATCTCATAACTGGAAAGCAATAACTGCTAAGTGAATAACCAGATTCTTCTGTTTGCAAGCACTGATAGCAAGGCAGTGAGAATGTACTGCAGTTTAAAATGGCCTCAAAAAAAAAATAAAATAAAAAAAAAAGCAAAGATATGGTCTTAAATCAAGACCAAAATAACAAATACATTTTTTTCTCGTGCCACCTGCAAGTGGATTTCGGTATTGTACTGCTATTCCAAACTCTAGGCAAATGCATCCCCTTCTTGAATGCTAATGCCTTAACAATGTCACTGACCCTGTGCTCTGTCTTCTGTTTCTAATGATCATCATTTTTCACGTTCCTCTAGACATTTGCAGGGCTGTCAGAGCTCAGCCACATGCCTCTAGAGGGATTTGTGCAACACTGGTGGGAAGTTGCAAAGAGTGTATTTTTATTTGTTCTGCATCTTCATGGTTTACCCCCCTTCCCTTCCTCAATCCTTCTTTGCCCTGTACAAGTCTGCTTGTTTTCTTCTTGATAGTCTTTCAAAGCTCCCACTATGGACTTGCCAGCCTTAACTTATACTGGAAACATACAGGGTATGTTGATATATGAAGGGAAAGGGGTTTGGTAGGAAAAGGGGATCTAATAGCACCTTTGAGGCTGGTTTATTTCAGTATTGGTTTTCATGGATATTAGCATATTTGAAACTAACCGGTTTATTTCATCATGAGCTTTCCAGGCAATTAATCCACTTTTTCAACACATCTGAAGAAATTGCTTAATATATATGTAAGCTCATGCTGAAATAAATTAGCTAGTCTTGAAAGGTGCTACTAAATGCCTTCTCCCCACTACCCCGATTTTACTTTTTATGCTGTGACAGACTTACATGGATATATCTTTAGAAACTGATATGATACAGTACTTTTGTCAGGGCAGAAATACCTGCTTCTGGATACATGGCAGAAGCCTATGAGCAGCACTTCAGCAAAGTCTTCAGCATGACACTTGTCTTGAGAGAGCTTGGGAAATGTTACAGTAGTTTGGGGGATTTTTTGGGTTGGAGGCTACATGTGGTGTGTGGACTACACTTTGTCCACATTTGGGCTAGAGGGACCCACAAAGTCTGTAGCCCACTCTTGGGCTACTGGGTGCCACATGAGCTTTTGAGGCAACAAATGATTCACCATGGCCTTTCCATGGTACTGCAACTACTTGCTGCTTTTACTTATGGACTGGACATGTGGCTACATCTAGCTACACTTCTTATTTCCCACAATGGTGTGCAGCCATTCCATCCATGTAAACCTGCTAGAGTAAAGGAGCGCAGAAACAGGCTTGGCATAAAGAAAGCCTCCCTGGGGAAAGAGTTCAGGTCACCAACCCCAAAAAGTCCCTTCCAGAGCCAATCCAGTCTCTCCCACTGCCTAAAGCAGGATAACAAGCTGCTGCTCGCTTGATGACACCTCCTCTCTTTCCTCCCTGTATTGTTGGATTATTATTATTATTATTATTATTATTGGCAGCAGCATACAAAATAGGTGTATAAATGCCATGCCCTGAGGCTATTCTTCCTCAGAGTGAGGAACAGTTAATAAGAAGGCTAAAGAGACCACCTGTGCAACTGCGGTACACCTAATCTCCAAAGCTACCTTACCCAGAATGCCAGAGGAGGGACCCTTCAGAGCAAGGCATTATTTAGGCCTGGTTGACTCTCCGCAGCTATGACATTTGCTGATAGTCGACTGATGGGCCTCTGTCTGGAGCAACTACTGGATGCCTTATGATTATGAATTTAATATTGTGCTACTTAGCTCTATTAAAACCATTTTAGGTTGTGATCTAGCTGTCTGAGTCTATAAATCATAATAACTGGGAATGATGGAGCTGCAGTCTAACATATCTAGAAAGAACCAGGTTGGAGAAGACTGGTATGAGTAGGAGTGCTGAGGCAGGAGCCCTTTCATCTGGAACATTGTTAGAAATCATCTTCCCCTTCCCATAGGAGAGTGCAGAGGAGTGTAGTAGCTGAAGGAGATGGTAGTGTGCTATCTTGCAAATAGGCTATGCACCTTGGAAGACTCCTTTAAAGTTCACACTATAATGTGGAGTGGATTCACCAATGCATTGACAGGGAAACCATCAGCAAACACTGGTGGATTGATTGGCTCTATTGTTAAAAACAAACAAACAAAAATCCAGACTGGTTTTGTTGAAATGGCACATCTGATTCAGCACATTAATGTCACAGAGATGTGCAAAGTGACCAGGGGAAAAGAGGAAGTTAATACATCAATTTTGCTACTTAAGAAGCAGTTTTTAGCTCTGGAGCTGTGCCTAAAGTTGGTAGAATAGCTGCAGAGGCACTATCTGTTTTTAGTAGGTGCTTTTAGGAGCCATTTAGGCCCAAGTAGAGGTCGATGGGGACATTTGGCAAAGTAGGATATGTTTCAAAGGGAAAAAAAAAACATGAGGCAGCTCCTTCAGGGTAATTTTGGAAGTGGAAGAAAGCTTCAAATGTCTCTCTCCCCACCTCCTACTGTTTTTAAATCAGTCTGTTATGCTGAATGAAGGCATAATGACTTCCCTTATACTTTCCTGAGAAAAGGGTCTATAATTTTGCACAACATACAGGATCAGAGACAGTCAAAGGTGTGATTCTGAGATGAGGTTTATCAAGATTTTACCCTGGTGGCAGTTTTGAATGCCATTACTGAACACCTGATGGCCATGAAGGCCTGATTTAGCATCTTTGTCTTTTTTGACAATGTATTTCCCTCAACTCTAATCACAACTCAAGTGCTTTTATCAGCAGGTTGGCCTTTTCAGTGCCAGTCTAAAACAATTTGCTGCCTGAAGCAGAATGACAATCCTGCTGGTGCATTGTGTTAGCAGTTAACAGTCCCTGTGTCCACAGCCTTTTCCCTCCTCCAGAATAGTTAGCAACAACATAGGAGATTATCGGTACGGGGTGGGGGAGCCAGGAATAAAATGCATACTCCCGGCAAAGTTGCACAATCATGCTGAAGATTTTCAGACACTTTGCATTTATCCAGGACTTAACCCATGAAGTTCCAGGAATGCTCCAGCAACAAACCATTCAGCAACAAACCATTCACAGGGAAGTCCTGGGAATGGTTTGTTGATGGAGCATTTCTGGATCTTTATGGGTTAAGTTCTGGATAAATATGACATCATCTAAAAATCTTCAGTGCAGTTGTGCAACTTTGCCAGGAGTATGCCTTTCTCATCCCAGATTTCCCCCCGTTTGATAATCTCCATAGTGTGTAAACATAAATCTGGCAAAATATAGGCGCCCCTATCCACAGGCGATTCATTCCATTCCAGACCAACACAACCCCACAGATAACAAAAAATGTGGGACCTCAAGTTTTGTTGTTTCCTACGGTGCCACAATGTGTGTGTGCGTGGCTGTGTACACACATCCATTAAAAAGAATGGGGCTTGCCATCCGCTGAAACTTCATGCCTTCTCCTCTTCACCCGACATGAGCCAGAACAAATGCTTTAAAAAGTCTTGCTTTGCCATTCAAACCACAAGCCCTTTCTTCTTCTCTCATGGTGTGACTTGAAACAGGTTGTTTCACAGTGCTGCATAGCAGAGCCAGCCATAGACCTGGGAACATGAATGTGGCTTTGAGAGAATTCTGAGCCACTCTGATCAAGGTTACTCATATTTCAGCTTCATCACAGTGAAGCATGTACAGAAAATTTTGTTTCCCCTTCCCATCTATAAAAAGAAGCCATGAATCAAATCAAATCATAATAGCATATATTAGGGCCAATGTCCAATTGCTCCTCCCAACTAGAGCAGAGCTTTGAATCAATGGAACATCTATAAGTGTTTATTTAACAAGCTCCCATTAAGCTCCCATGCTGCACGCTTAAGCATTATCTAAAGCATGGGGTTGGTCTTGCCTGCTCCATACTGCAGAATTAATGCAATTTGACACCACTTTAACTGCCATGGTTCAATGCTATGGAATTCTGGGATTTGTAGTTTTGTGAGATATTTAGCCTTCTCTGTTAGAGAGCTCTAGTGCCACAATAAACTACAAGTCATGGGATTTCTTAAGATGGAGCCATGACAGTGAAAGCAGTGTCAAACTGCATTAATTCTACAGTGTGGTAGCAGCCTTAGTGGGTGTACTGAAATTGGGATTAGCAATTAGATTCCAGCCTATTAGTCTTTGAACATATACTGAATAAGTAAAGGTAAAGATAGTCCCTTGACATGGATGTTTAGTCATAACTGACTGTAGGGGGTAGTGCTCATTTCCGTTACTAAGCCAAAGAGCCAGCATTATTCAAGGACTACTCTGGTGGTTGTGTGGCCAGCATGACTGCACCGAATGCTGTTACCTTCTCACCGAAGTGGTACTTATTCATCTACTTGCATTTCATGCTTTCAAACTGTTAGGTTAACAGAAGCTGGGCCTGGTGACATGAGTTCACCCCGTCATGAGGCACTTGGGCCTCAAACTACCAACCTTCTGATCATCTGATCTTCAGAACTGAGGTCTTAACCACTAAGCCATCTCATATAATCAGTAAAGCAGTTCAAACTTTCAAGTTCATGAAAACGAATGGGTCCTTTCTGTATTTTTTAAGGTTGGCCCAAGGCATTTCACTTTCTGAGCCAAACTACAAGGTGTTATATGCTTCTCAAGTCCCCCATATATAAGATGATTGGACAGGAAGCTGTGCCCAATTACAACACTGACAACAGGACAACATCCTCCACTGCACCTGAGAACAGTAGGCTAGCAGAAAGAAAGACATATTGTTCCATCCTCCAATGCTTCTCCTACCACTTTCCACCTCCAGGCATCACTTGCTGTAAACTGGTCTTAATATTTTTCAAAAAAAAATTAAACACATTACTTGAGTCAATGGCAAAACTCCCACTGACTTTTAAATGGAATTCTCATGCCAAATTCTATTTTCTTTCAGGGTATTATAGAACTAGAAAATTTACTTTGATTTCTTACTGTGTAGAGGTGGTTTTGTAAACTCATAGAATCATAGAATCATGGTTGGAAAAGACCTCAAGGGCTATCTAGTCTAGCTCCCTGCCATGCAGGAATACACAATCAAAGCACTCCTGACAGATAGCCATCCAGCCCGTTTAAAAACCTCCAAAGAAGGAGACTCTACCACACTCCAAGGTAGCTTTGGGACTAAACAGACTGGTGATAAACATCAGCATTGGGACAAAGTGGGGGCATGGCTGATTCCTCCCTGTCACACTGCCTGCGCAACCAGAAGCACTGCACCAAAGAAACCCTGAAAAGCCGCCACCACAGCAACAAGGGCACTTTTTTGCCAGCTCTAAAAGGTATGGCATTTTGCAGGGATTTTTTTAGAGCTGGCAAAGCACTGGATCTTGGCCACAGCACTGAAAGAAGTGGCATGGAGCCACTCCCTTGGGGTGGTCTGTTTTGCACCATATTCCACTGTCAAACAACTCTTACTGTCAGGAAGGTCTTGCTATTGTTGAGGTGGAATCTCTTCTTCTTCGGTAGTTTGTATCCATTACTCCTGGTCCTATTCTCTGGAGCTACGGAAAACAAACTTGCTCCATCTTCAGTTTGACAATGGAGTTATCACATGGGAGGGAACTGCCCAAATCCTGTGGATAAACAGTGTTTAAACCCAGGAATATCCCACATGGGATTGTTTTCAGATGACATCACTCAACTTGGGAATTAACGCAATATTGACCTATGCAGAAAACATCAAAACCACACTGCTTTTTAACTTCAGGAAAATCCCAAAGTGAAAAAGTGCGATTTTGTGGCTTTCTGCACAGGTTAATGTCAGGTTAATGTAAAAATTGTCCAACATGTCTGAAAATAATCCCGCTCTTGTGGGATATGCCCAGGAATTAAATTCCATTTATCCATGGGATTTGGGCACTTTGCCTCCCATGTGATAAACCTCATCTGTCCACCTATTTAAACAGAGCTATCATATCATCTCCTAACCTTATCTTCTCCAGGCTAAACATACTCAGTTCCCTAAGTCGCTTCTCATAGGACGTGATTTCCAGATCCTTCATCATTTTGGTTTCTCCGCTCTGGACACACTCCAGCTTGTCAACATCTATTTTGAACTGCCCAGAACTGGACACAGTATTCCAACTGAGACCTGACTAAAGCAGAATAGAGTGGTATTATTACTTCCCTCAGTCTAGACACTAGACTTCTATTGATGCAGCCTAGGATCGCATTGGATTTTTTAGCTGTTTGCATCATACTGTTTGCATCACACTGTTGACTCATGTTCAAATTGTGGTCTACTAGTAGGACTCCTAGATCCCTTTCACATGTACTGTTGTCAAGCCAGGTGTCCCTCATCCTGTATCTGTGTATTTCCTTTTTACTGCCTAAATGTAGTACTCACCGTGATGACATCCTGCTTCTTATGTTTCCTCTCTGGCCAACTGCCTTGCTTAACTGCCCTGGAACCTTCTGATAGAACATTCTTTTTTCTCATGCAAAGGAATAGATTCCGTTTCATATCAATTAAATGATCTGAAGGAAGAGTGAACAACTTCCCATCTTGCGTTTCAACAACTCTGTAAGTAAACTTACAAAGTTAACTCATTTACTTTGTACTGACAATTTTACATACTGCAGGAGTGACCTGGCCAGTAGAGATACGTCTCATTTCTCCCATTATAATACCAGCCTTTCCCCAACCTGTTGCCTTCCAGATGTGTTAGATTAACAACTCTCATTACTCTCAGCCAACATGGCTATTGCATTCCAGCCATCTAGAACAGTGAAGCTAAAAGTGATGGTCTACAGGTTAGTGACCAGTTGTCCACAGCACGTTTCCAAGAAGAAGAAAAAAACAGTTGTAGTCAACAGGTGTAAATAATGTACAGGTCTCTGGCATATTGAGGAGAAAATTCTGCTAGCCCCCCACATCAGATGGCTTAAGAAACAGTGATCTAGAAGGCACTGTTGGAGCAGACTACTAGGCATGGGGAAATCTGTGCATGTTTAAAAAAAGAAACCTCAAGTGTTTTCTGTCCCAGTTATGAAAACATTTGTGAATCAAATTCTTCAAAAATGAACAGAGGTGAAAGTCTTCCCTGTTTACACTAGCCAGCTTTTCTCAGCCTGGAGAAGATTGTTAGACTTGATGTTAAAGATGAGGAGCTTATCAGAAGAAAAGAATTGGCAACCCTAATTTAGCAGTAGCATAGCTGTATACCCAGAAATTCAAAGCCATACTTTTATGAATTAATCACACAAATTCTGGGTCTGGATGAAAGAATCTGTCATTTTGTGTTTCTTCTACTTCTGACTGTTTAAATCTCAAGTTCCACCCATCCTAAATATGAAGAGATTTGGAAATCATAAATCATAACCAAGTTGAAACAAAATTCTCACTCTTCTCTAAGGTCTATCATAATCTTTCCACTCCTTGCTTCCTTTTCAATGACATGTAGACAAACATGTAGACAAACACTACACACAAGAGACAAACCCAGCAGTTAGAAAGAGGCTGGGTGGACTGTGACAAAGATTAAAGATCAGTGAGAAAATGGAGAGTTTTCCTCAGTAAGATATCTGATTGAAAAAGTAGAAACTCTGGGGATGTCACTTTGTAAATCTTTTAAATATACCTCCTATATTTTTGGCGTGTGTACAATACACCAACGCACAACCAGGAAAAATGATAGAGGAAGTGGAGGAGAAAAGAAACCAACTGTTTAGAGTGAATGGAGAACATGGTACATCTGAGTGTGAATAGTTCTACACACTGAAACAACTCAGCTTGAATTCAGCAAAGTAAAGGAAGTCAGCAAATGTCATTTTCTGTTTCCAAGAGTGCAAGGTGCCTTGCTCTTTTCAGGCAATCTTTCTCCATTCTTTCTCATTTTGATTCCTGCAGATCTCACCTTTCATGAAAGATGGATGCTAAAGAGAAAGGAACAAAAATGTTTCTTACATCCAAATTCTAACAGCCACATTTGGGGTTTGTTTGTGCCACATAATGGTGGGCTGGAGCCAAAAAAAGAAAGGGGAAGGTTGGAAGAGACAGGCATTTAGTGTTATTGTTTTTACTGTGGAGAGGAGTTCCTAAGCCCCTTGCAGTGTTTTGTGGGTCCTGCTAAATATTTAAGAGTATTTTGTGTCATTATGGCTGGTTATCATCGTGGTTGATAACCAGCCATAATGACAATTACTGCATTCACAAAGAAACATTTCCCAAAAGCATGGGCTTGCATTAATTCAGCTAAATTCCATGGTAATAGAAGGACAATAAGTCAGTGGTACATCACAAGCTTTGCATGAAGGAGAGCTTGAAAAATTACTGTTTTGGACTGCACCTACCAAATTCCACCTCAAAGTAATTTTTTCATGGTTCGATGGGATGAAGACAGTTCCGGGTTCAGTCCTTCATGTCTCTTTTTGAAAGGACCAGGTAGCAGTCACCTCCACTAGTAAGTTGTTGCCAGTCTGAGTGATGGCACTGGGGTAGACAGGCAAAAAGTTGGTATTAATTCTGGTAATAAGTTGTCATAGAGATATAGGATCAGCTTCTTCTGTTCCTGCAAAATCTGTTTCTGAGGCAAAGGGTGATCCTTGGCTACTGCAACCTGCAGGGCTGACTAGTGGCTCATGTATCAGGGGCTGGTGGTGAATCTGGATTTTAGTTTGATCTGTAAAGATCCAAGATGCTTATCCCCAAAATAGATTCAACACCTTATACAGCTCCTTGAGAGTTTGGACTAAAACTCAGAGTGGATCACCATTCTACAGACACCAGAGCCTTCAGCCACCACTGACATTAATTCAATGCTTACTATTTACCTGATAGTCTACCACAAGACAGAACATAAAACAGTTCAATGTAGGCTGCATCAGCACTGCAGAATTTTAATGACACCGCTTTAACTGCCATGGCTCAATGCTATGGAATTCTGGGATTTGTAGTTCTGTGAGATATTTAACTTTCTCTGTCAAAGAACTCTGGTGCCAAGCAAACTACAAATCTCAGGGTTCTGTAAGATGAAGCCATGACAGTTAAAGCAGAGTCAAAGGGCATGAATTTTGCAGTGTGGCAGCCCTAGAGTAATTCAGAAAGATTGCCTGGTCACTCCTTCCATTTTTATATTGTTTAAGTATTGTTTTAGCTTGTTGGTTTGTTTGCTATTTATACTAAAAAGTCTAACTGAAGACAGACTTCCTGTAGGTACCATTCAAATTTGGATGAAGAAGCAGTTCGCTAACATTCATGGTTCCCACTAAAGAGCACAACCAAGGTATTCTGGGTTGGGTCAAGGGACAACTTTAAATCAAAAAGATTCCAAGCCTTCTTACTTCCCTAAAACAGCTGTGGATCAAGACCGTGATCTACAGCATTTCTATCAGTCCCACCACCTTCACAGGTACAATTGGTGGAGACATGAGATAGGACCTTCTTAGTGGCTGCTCCTAGGCTCTGGAATTCCATTCCCAAGAAGACTAGGTTGGCCTTCTCCTTGCAAGTGAATAGTTTTTTTTTTATTCTGACAGCTTCTTAGAAATGAAAATTTCTTAGAAATGAAGGGAAAACAATATTGGAAAAATTAGGACAAAAGATCATCAGAAAATAACAAATAATAAAAAATATAAGATAAGGTATGGAAATAGATTAAGTCTTAGAGAAAATTTAACTGGATTAGAGAAGAAGTCAAATAGGAAGATAACTGATCTTGGAAAGGATGGATAATACAAAAGAATATACGTATGTTAAGTTTATTTGGAAACTGAAGATATGTTTGGAGTCATTTATCTACATTTCAAGATCTTATATATATTAAGATGTATAACAACGATATATAAAGGTATATGTATAATCACTGTGTTTTTATTATATGTACTATACAATAAAAACATGAAAAAATTGAAGGTTTATAAGAAATGTGCTTTTAAGATGCTACCATATTTTTTAAAACTATATTTAAATTTTAACTTCATATTTTAAATTGTTTTATTGTCAATATTTTAATACGATAATGACCCTTTTGAATGCTCTTCTCTGTCTTGTAATAATTTTCTCTTGTAAGCTGACTTTAGTCACAGTTATGGAGAAATGTAACGCTCATCATCATCATCATCTTCATCCTCACTCAGCAGGGAATGAATGGAGAAAGAAGACTCCTTAACTCCTGCTCTAGTTGTGGCAGGGAAGCAGGATTTAGAAGTAGTGTATCGCTTTCCAGAAAAGTCCTCCATCTCCACTTAAGGTTGCTCTTTCAGTTTGAATCCAGATCACTAAGCCTGCATAACTCTTCAGTTCTCAACCTTATGGAACAGCTGGGATCCAGGGTGGGAAAGGTTTGATGTCATACCATTGCTTATTATTTCAGCCATGAACTGGGGCATTGTTCAGAAAACCAGCTGGGGCAACAAAGGAAGGAGCTGAGCAGAAGGGATGTTTTCTCAAAATTCATAAGGGACCCTTTCATGCTACACAATTATAGCCCTATGTTTCCAGTTTAGTTGCCATAGTTCCATCCTATGTAATCCTGGGATTTGCAGTTCAGGGAGAGGGATTTAGAATTTTCCACTAGATTGCTCTACTGCCTCACCAAGCTACAAATCCCAGGATTAAGAGTTGATGCAAATGTGTGAAAATCCATAGCAATTTGCATCGTAGACCTACACATAGACTAGCCCTAAGATTCCACTTTAACTGTTAAAGCAGTTAAAGTGGAATCTTAAGACTAGTCTATAAAAAGTGTCTCTCATGCAAATTGCTATGGATTTTCACACATTTGCATCAAGGCTTCATTGACTTCACCTTCCTGAATTCCTCTGAATCACATGTGGCCTGATAGCAGTCTATTGGAATAGAATGATGAGTATTTTAATCATGTAGACAAGCCCTGATATCCTACATATGCATGTACAGTTCTGTGTCCTTCCCTTGAGAGGAGTCCCTGCTGCCTTTGCTTGCCAGTGGTGAACAGAAGAGGTGAATCAAAACACAAAGGAGCAGTTGATCTCAGCTCAGATAGAAGGGGAAGAAATGATGGTGTGGTCTCAAATGGAGTGTATCCATATATTCTTTCCCTCAAGAGTTCGTAGCAGACAGATCTTCGTGGTCTTTGAATTGTGTCCCCACATCCCTCCCTTCCCTCTGATAAGAAGGAGCAACAGTAGCTCTACCCAGGGATTAACAGCTGCAGGGGAATGGCAGGGGGCTGGACTGGATGGCCCTTGCGGTCTCTTCCAACTCTATTATTCTATGATTCTAGCCTACACCCCACCCAAAAAGGGACTTACAAAAACCTTTTGTACAGGAAAAGAGATTCCACCTCAACATTAGGAAGAACTTTCTGACAGTAAGAGCTGTTCAACACTCCCGCAGAGAGTGGTGGATTCTCCTTCTTTGGAGGTTTTTAAAGAGAGACTGGATAGCCATTAGTCAGGAGTGCTTTGATTGTGTATTTCTGCATGGCAGAGGTTGGATTTGATGGCCCTTGAGGTCTCTTCCAACTCTATGATTCTATGTAATATGCAACTTTCATGTCAACCATAGAATGCCAACCATAGTGCTATAACTGAATAGTATGAATTGGGCCCAAGATGTCCATATCAAGGCTTGGAATGGATGACTGCTCCGAGTCCTCCAGTGGCCATGCAGTCTGGAGGATTATGGAAACTATTGTTCAAAAAGGTAACTTTTCCAAGCTCTTATCTATATTGTTTAAGTTTGTTGAAGACTGAGCATCTTGCAATGAAGTGTTTTCTTGGCTGTTCCTCGCCATCTTGCGCTATGTCATGAGCACTGAAATAGTTGTCTTGGCTTTTAAAAATTATACTAAGTGCATTTATCTTGCCACCTCTATAGCCAGTAAATTTAAAGCAGGAAAACTTATGAGCCTCCAAGGGAGCAGGAAGAGAGAAAGAGAGGAGGAGAAGAAATTGGACAAACTTTATCATCCTTGATGATAACAGACTCTGGCATCCTTCTGATGAAGTCATCTTGTACTGAATCTGCTGTCAGAGATAAGGTATGAAGTTCACAAAACTAGCGCAGAAGTGAGTTTGCTTATAATGGCTTTGAGAGATACCAGCTTATCCCTGTTTCATTCTCATACACAATTTGTGCAACCCACTGACCCCTATAGATATGTTGGACTGCAGCTTCTGTTATCCCCACCCACAAGTTATGCTCGCTGTGGGATGAGTTATAGCCCCCCCCCCAATCTTTGCAGATCAATGACTTGGGGAAGATTGTATTTGTGTGCATTGGTCTGTCAATGCACAATCCATACTACACAATATAGTGGGAGAGGAAAAACCAATTTTGCTGTTTGTGGGTCTTTGCCATTATGACAGGGGATACATTGGTTCTAAATGAACACAACAATGTTTCAGCAGGTAGGTATGTCTGCTCTGAAAAAATACTACATCTTTACACCAGATTCCAAAAAGGAAGCCATGTTAATCTGTCACAGCATGAAAAGGAAAATGGATATGATGGGAAGAAGAATTTTAGTAACATCTTTAAGACTAATTTATTTCAGTATGAGCTTTCCTAGATATTAATCTCTTCCATAGGATGGTATCTTGGTGGTTAAAGTGGAATCTTTTTTGTTGACAGCTGCTTGATTAGAAGTGGCTAATAATGGAAAACAGGTTTTATATCCCTTGATAGCTGGTGGAAAAGAGTTTGGGATCAATGGTTTATGGAGAAATTATCAGAAAATATGAAATATAACTGAAAACAACAAAATCAAAGACCCTTTCAGGAAAAATGGTCTTTCCTTATAGATTATATTAATACAAATTTTATATCCGTTTCTCCTCCATCTAGCCACTGTTCTCTATGGTCAGATTTATTTTAATAATTTGAATTGTGTAAAACTTTAATAAGGAATACCTTATTAATTTTAATAAGGAAGGATTTTCAGTGATTTGAAATTCTTTATATCATTGTCTTATGACTGTAAGATTTTGTATTATATACTTTGAATGAATTTTATTTTTTCAAAAAAGTGGAATCCTAGCACTATCATTAGACAGTACAAAAGGGCTTCAGGAGTTTAGCACCAAGGTCTAACCTTTGCTATACCACTGCATGAAATTATCATTCCACTGAAGTTTTGAATACTGAATAGAAGACTTCTATGAACAGCACTTGAGCAACGTCTTCAGTATGAGGTTGGCATAGTGTCTTCAGACCAGGGGCCCTTTGACAGTACAGTGATAACACTATGCCTGCATTCACACTGCAGAAATGCTCCAGTATGACACTGCTTTAACTGCTATGGTTCCATGATATGCAACGGTGCCGCACCAAACGACCATTCCCAGAATTTCATAGCATGGAGCCATGGCAGTTAAAGCAGTGTCAAACTGGAGTATTTCTGCAGTGTGGATTGACTCTAATATGCCACTTTAACTGCCATGGTTCCATCCTATGAAATCTTGGGATTTGCAGTTGGGGTGATATTTAGAATTCTTAGCAGAATTCTCTCCTGCCTCATGAAACTACATGAAACTAAAATGATAAGAGTGGAGAGGTTGGCATGTTTAAAATCTTGACATCAACTATATCCCTTCCTGGAAATGTTTGATCTGGCCATGGGGACACATCCCTTAATAACTAAGACTTGTTAACATTCATTCTAAAAGCTTGTCAGAATACAAGATTCTTTGCCTATGGAGGGAAGGTCAGCAGGGAGGGATCCATTTTAGCCTCTCTAGGAAAGGAATTAAAGAGCCTAGGGCTCAGTCTCTGAGAAGAGTATATTTCTTTAACTGTGATGTATTTTCAAAATGTGTTAACTTTTTATGCTTTTGTTCATTTTACATATTTATTTCACTTTCCTGTGGTAGAAAGATGGAATGTAAATCAAAGAAATAAAGTTTCAGTAGAATGCAGTCATTTTGTCATCTGCGGGTTTGCTTTGTTACAAAGATGTGATACAACAAAATAAAATACTGCACATCAGAAAGTGAAAGAAAGAAGGTGTAAGAAAATCCATCCCAAACATAGTTAAGTGAGATGGTGAGGAAAAACAATCTCTCTAATAATTACCTTTAAAGATCCAAGGTCAAAGCAGTTTTCCCCAACCCATTGCACAAGTAGATGTCATTTTACTTGGTTAAAAAAGTAGCTCTCTGAACTTTGAACTGAGCTCTTTATTATGACATCAACATTTGCATCAGAATTGGAATACTTTAAGAAAATCCTGTGGTCAAATCAGTGTTTCCTTTCTCTTGCAGACAGAATACAGAGCATCATGGAGATGCTATGAGATCACAACAAATGACAGGAAAAGATAACAGTATTAAACGTCTTATCCAGTTTTGTGCCTCAGAATGAAAGTAGGAAAGAAGAATGTGTGAGGTCTTTATTTTCCTGGTCTTTGTCTTTTTCTGTCCAAATGCAGGGCCAGAAGACAGGACCACAAGTTATAATGGTACCCTACGGGCATTGTAGTCTTACATATATAAACTGTGTGTGTAAAAACCTTTAGCTACATTGATATCTGAGAATGCACAGCACTTAATTTTATGTAATGCATAGTACAAAGGTCTACAGTTGGCAGGGCAAGCTTTGAAATCTCATCACTGGTGAGTTTAAGAAGCAATAGGGCCACAAACTTGCTCAACAATGTTCACTAACATTATACTCTTCTGTTTTAATTTTTTCAGATCTTTTACAAGGACGGTCAGTTCCATATCACCAAAATGAGGAGGAGGGGAAGGGGAAATAAAGAGAATTGCATCTCTAAAAAGAGGGCAGGCAAAGATGAGTATTTGCATAACGTTTCCATGTACTAATGTACGTGGATATATGCAAATTTGGAGTGAATTATTGGGGAGCCTCTGCATGCCTTTGAATATGTAGGGTTTTCTTTCATCTCATTTACAGGAAAGGCCTTATGTGTTGAAATGAAGATTTCTGATACTGAAAAGGAACTTCAGGATCAGGAAAGTTGTCTTTTTCCTTATGTGCATCTTCAAGTGTAACAAGTGGATATTTATGGAAACATATTTCCATAAAATATTGCAGCGTGGCATGCGCCCCAGGTCTTGCAAACTCAGGGCTGTGCCTCCCTTGATTGATTCCGTCAATCTGTAATGTGGTCTTTCTCTTTGCCACCCACTTTGCCAAGCATTATAATATTTTACAATGAGTAATATCATCTCATGACATGTGCAAAGTACAATAGTCTCAGGTTAGTCACCTCAGTATCTAACGAGAGTTGAGATCTGATTTGCTCTAGGACTCATTTATTTGTCTTTTTAGCAGTCTTTCTTATTCACAGAACTCTCCCTCAGCATCACATGGCCAGCTGACTTTGGTTTTTCCCACAACAGCCCAAAAAAAACCCTCTGTCTATTCCTCACCAGGATGAATATGCCCAGCATGACCAACTGTCCTAACGGCAAAGGAGGACAAGGCACCCTGAAATGTGGGATATTCAAGAAAAATGTAGAAAAACATTTTTTTAAATGTTTTTTTAAAAAAATAGCTAAAACACTAATATAAATGTAAAGTCATGCTTCTTAGTCATGCTCAAAATGGAGGATATTTTGAAATTCCTCCTGGACAGAAGGTTGAAATGTAGGAAATGTTCAGGGAAAGAAGGGAATTTGGTCACCCTGAACATGCTCAGCTCCCCCAACTTTACCTCTTGTTTTGTTCTCCATGTCATCCTTGTTGCCCTTCTCTAAGCCTACTCCAGTGTTTCTATATCCTTTTTAAAATGAAGCACCCATGGTTCTATTAATGAAGCACTATGGTTCTATGAATGCAGGCTCAAATATTCTTTCAGGGAATGCTCCTATCTCTCAATACATAAGCATCCTCCTCTCTGTTATCAAGCAGTGGACTTCTTCCAATGCCATCTTAAAGAGTCACTGAATCCCTGACTTCTTTTGCCTTTTCTTTTGCCTAAACTGAAAGATAATTTTAAGCACTCTGGACAGAAACGGTATCACAGTTGTCATATGTTAAGCACCTAGCACTTGGATGGCAGCATCTATCTGTTGTGAGTGGCCTTGGCACACCTAATTTTGTATCCCTGCTGCCTGAGCTGGTTGCTGGCTATGTGAAGCTGCATTGGCACAGAAACTGGTCTTGCTTGACTTGCTATTGGGAATGTCTCCTTGGAATCAGGACAGATATGTATATAAGGTTGGTGGTCCTCTTTCAGTCTCCCCCTTCCTTGAACCCTCTTTGTAATCTGGGGCTTCCTAGTAAACATGGGTAACATTAAATATTTGATCTGCCGCAGCAAACAGATAGTCTTCTTTGCCTGTTTCAAAAATGCATGTGGTTAAATCTTTGGTTTCCATAGAAACCATCTCTACTGTCATTTATAGAACTAAAATGTCAACAATTGTGGTGAGAATTAAGTTGCTGCAAGACAGAGAGAGAGAGAGAGATCTGTTAATGATGGATGCATGTTCCATGTTCAAGGCAATACAGTGCTCTTAATGAAGCTTGAGGTGCCTAATTATTATTTCCAAACATAGCCCATGCAATTAAAGATGGAAAGGAAAAAGAAAAACACTGTTGTGTACATACTGGAGTCCAACTGCAACAGTAAATTTTCTTATAGGGAGGGGATATCAGTTTCACTTTCTCCTGCATTTGAGTGTTTAAAACATTAAGTTCTTTGTGTTAGGCTGATGAAGAAATGCACACATTTTGATAAATCCCTCAAAACTGAACTTAAATAGAAACCCTCCTCTTTAGCATGAGCCAAATTCGTAAGTACAGCCAGTCCCAGCATCTGGGGAGTGAGATTTTACAGCTGCCTGTCTATAAAAGACGAAGAGCCTTTTGGAAAAGTAGATGTGGCAATTCTAGTTCAGCAGTGCAATTATGATTAAATGCCAACTAAAAAGCACAAAATGCATCTTGCAAGCTTTTTAAGATCCACCGGATTCGTCATTAGGCAAAGGAGAGTGGCCTCTGTCTACACCGATATTCATCCAAACCATATTAATATTCATCCAGACCATAATAATGGCAAAATCTTAAGACAAAATGGAGGGCCTGTGACTCTAACACCATTTTTGTTGCTGTTCTTTTTCTACTTGATTTTTAACACCTTTGCCTGATGAAAAAGCCAGTGTTTGATCTTCCACCATCAACTTGTTTACTCAGACATCTTCCTTATTATTCTCCTGAATGTTTCACATTATCAGTTGTGCGTGTGTTGTGTTCTTTCACATCATTTCTGACTTATGGCAACTCTAAGGCGAACCAATCATGGAGTTTTCTTGGCAAGATTTGTTCAGAAGAGGTTTGCCATTTCCTTCCCTTGAGGCTGAGAGAGTGTGACTCACAGTTTCATGGCCAAGCTGTGAATTGAACCCTGGTCTTCATAGTTGTAGTCCAATGCTCAAACTATTATGCCACACTGGTTCACTGCGAAGTACCTCTTGTTTTTAATAAATTATTTTAATGGAATTTAATGTTTTCATTGTTTTGTTTTGTTTTTTAGTTTTTAGCTTCTGGTTTTATTGTGTCTGTTTTCAACATAAAATTATTTGAAGTTTTTTTTAAAAAAAATGAAAAACAGCATAAAAATGAAATGAAATAAAAATAAAATGCCACTCATTCCTTAAATAATGTATCCTTGTTAGAAAGAGAGTAATTAGTGCCCAAGCATGTTCAATAGGGGTGCAAACTGGTGTTGATTCTGCTTGGGCTTTTCTCCGAAGTAAATATATTTGTGAATTAGCAGTATAGACTTGCAGGATCAATAAGGAAGATGATATCAAAGAGAACATAAAGGAGGATGCTCTGGCACACCAAATCAGACGCTTGCGAGATGTTGCTTAAAGCAAACTGTAGCACTCTCTTCACATCCATCATGTAGAAGAAATTCCTTATGATAGCTCATGAATGTAGATGAAGGGCAATCACAGGCTGGATTGCAAATATGGCACCATGTCCTTTCTCACTCAGAACTGCAGAAATATGTGAGCTACATGAAATATACAGTACAAGGTTTTTCAATGCATAGTTTTAGCTGAAATGAAGAGTTGAGGACTGATATGTTTTTTCTTGTCAAGTGTGAAGCAGGCAGCTCCCGTATTTAGGTCATTCCTGAGGTCAAACAAAAGGAATAATCAATCATTTGGATTTTTAGCACAACCTTCAACTCGGTCTTGGAGTAAAATCACCACAAATCCTTTTCCAGTAAGGTTCTAAGGGCGGGAATAGTGGTGTAAAAATATTTCATTTGTTATAACCATAATGTACACACACAGCCTTGGCTCCTTTCCCATCAACAGGGCCATCAGTTTTGCTAGCAAAAAAGTCCATTTTTGCAACAGGAAAGATAAGATTTTTCTCTGCAGACCTCTGCATAAAAAAACCCCACTAAAGCTCCAGATACCTAAACCTGGGGTAGGAGTAATGCAGCCCTCCAGATGTCATTGAACTAAAATTTCCTTGGCTATATATGGGGTGCCTGTTATATGGGGTGGGTATTGTAGTTTTTAATACATGTAATTTTATATTGTTTTTATCTGAGATATATATATATATACACACACACACACACATACACACACACATACATACATATATATAGGCAGGCTAGGGTTTCTGGAAGTTGTAGTCAAACCACATCTAGAGTTTTTATGAAGGCTACTGATTTAATTACTGCAGGCTAACATGATCAATTTATTATTTTTCTGAGGAATATAAAGCTCGTTTCAAAACACAGTAAAAGGGCGTATCCCCCCCCCCCATCATATCTCTCTCTATATATGAACAAAGCATCCAGCAGAAGCTTGGTGATGCTTGGCATTCACTGCAGAACATTTTATTGCTAATGCTTTGATGTATAAGGCTGAGATGTTCTTTTTCCTCCTTTGCTTTTTCTGCATTTCCCATCCATCCTGTTCTAAATCAAAATGTAAGCTCCTCTGGTTGGAGGACTCTCTCGGATTACAGTGCATTGCCGTTTTAGGGATTCTAAAATCCCTAAAATACTTTTACATACTCTTGTACAGTAAACACAACAGCCGGCTTTCTGTAGCATAATGCACATCACCGTCAATGATTCAGTTCCTATCTATTGCCTACAGAGGGCTCCAGAACAGCAGCTATTGAGGCTAATCACATCACACTGTAATTTTGGGCTGTAATGGATGCATAAGCAAAATCCTGGAAAGGAGCCTTTGCGACAAATCAGTTATGCTACCTGTTTCAGAGATTGGGATAAATGATTTGCAGGTTTGGAAGGAAGGTGTGAGGATCCCAAAATGTCATCTGAGACAGAAGCAAAGCTTGACGCTATTGTTGTTGTGTGCTTTCAAGGTGTTTCTGACCCTAAGGCAACCCTATAATGAGATTTTCTTGGTCAGATTGTTCATAAAGTGTTTGCCTTGCCCTTCTTCTGAGGCTGAGAAAGTGTGACTTGTCCAAGGTGATGCAATGGCCAAGGGAGGATTCGAATGCTGGTCTCCAGAGTCATAGTCCAATGCTCAAACCACTACTTTTGTTGCTGTTGTGTGCCTTCAGACTGTTGGTTTGAAGACAACCCTACACAGGGTTTTCTTGGCAAGTTTCTTCAGAGGGGGTTTGCCACTGCTGCCATCTTCTGAGGCTGAGAGAGTATGACTTTTCCAAGGTCGTCCAGTGAGTTTCCATGGTCAAGAGATGATTCAAGCACTCATCTGCAGAGTCATAGTTCAACATTCAAACCACTACACCACTACTTTGGCCACTAGTTTGTAATACCGGCTGGAATCCTGTTGGCCAACCCCAGCTAGAGTAGACGTATTTAATCAATTTTTGAATGTTCAATCAAAAGATAAGTAAATACCATTGATCCAACGGGTCTACTCTAATTAGGACTAGCAACAGGTAACTGATTCTTATTTTGTTTCATCTATAACACAGTCAGTCCCGATGTCATCCAAGCAATCTGATATCATCTGGTCAGTTTAATTATATCAGGGGTAGGCAACCTTTTTGAGCCAGGGGCCGGGTTGCTGTCCCTCTGGGGGGCCAAAGCCCCAAAATAAATAATTAAATAACCCGGGACAAATGTAGGACAAAAATTTCAAATGGAGGACACTTTTTTTAAAAAGGGGGAGGACATGCAAAAAAAATTTGCTGATTTTTTAAAAAAAATGTTAATATAAATGCATGTTTCGGAGGCTTCTATAGACAATTGTCCCCCTTGCCCCCTCCTCCTGATAGGCCTCACGCGAGAGGCCAAAGGCTTCGGTGGCAATCGGCGGCAGGACCGGGCTGGGACCGGTCCCAAGGCCTTGCCGGGCCGCATCCGGCCCGCGGGCCGCAGGTTGCCTACCCTTGAATTATATGGTGAAATGCATTTTAATGTGCTTTGATTTGTAACCTGCTTTATAGGCTTTTTCTTTTATAAATCTGCTTTGTGGACTATGATAAATTCTTGTCTGACTAAATAACAAAATTAAGTTACAGAATCATCATAACTTAGCAAGAGATCATTTAATTGTTTAGTGTAGCTGTAACTCATTTGCTTTTATAGTTAGTTGGGAGGTGCACTTATGATCGAGCCATTTTGTATAATTCCCCTTCTACATATGAAGAGCTAGAACAGGATAATGTGTGTCTGTAAATAAACTGTGTGTGTGTGTGTGTATCATCACTACCACCACCACTACAAAGAGGTGGACTTTGGATGCTGTCAGAAATTGCTGCATACTGTATGCTTTGTTGTTAACTGCTGTTGACTTCAACTTATTGAGATTCTATGAATGGAAGACCTTCAAGTCACTCTGTCATCAACAGCCCTGCTCAGGTCTTGCAGACTCTGGGCCATTGCTTCTTTGATTGAGTCTATTCATCTGGAATGTGGTCTTCCTCCTTTCCTATTGCCAGTGATGTTACTGTGGTTGGTGTGGAGGACAGGACGGGTAGTGGGAGGGCAGCCTGCCCCCTGTCCCACTACTTTGGCCCCAGATGCCTGCCCACTGACTGGCTAGACCACTGCTGAGTGGTGGTGCTGAGGCCTCAAGACAGCTTGTTCAGGGTATTGTGTGGCTCCTGGGTGAGTTAGAATGGGAGGTAACATCCTTTCTCACTTACCTAGCAGCTTGGATAGTCCAACTGGATGTACACCCCCTTCTCTTCTGGGTAACACCCCAGCCAGTCGTGTTGTCTATCTACCATGCATTATTGCCTTTGCTAATGAATCATGACTTCTCATGATATGGTCAAAGTAGAACAGTCTCATTTTGGGTATCTTGGGAGAAGTCTGGCTTGTTTTTCTATAGGACCCATTTCAGAGAATCATAGAGTTGGAAGAGATCACCAGGGCCATCCAGTCCAACCCCCTGCCATGCAGGAAATCACAATCAAAGCAGATGGCCATCCAGTCTCTATTTAAAGACCTCTAAACAAGGAGACTCCACTAGTCTCTGAGGGAGTGTGTTCCACTGTTGAACAACTCTGTCAAGAAGTTCCTCCTTGTGTTGAGGTGGAATCGTTTTTCCTGTAACTTGCATCTATTGTTCCATGTTCTACTCTGGAACAGCAGAAAACAAGCTTGCTTCATCCTCTGTGTGACACCCCTTCAAATACTTAAAACAGGGCTATCATATCACCTCTTAACCATCTCTTCTCCAAGCTAAACATACCAAGCTTCCCAAGTCTTTCCTCATAAGGGTTAGGGTTCCAGATCCATCACCATTTTGGTAGCCCTCCTCTGGACACGCTTCAACTTGTTAAAATCTTTTTTGAATTGTGGTGCCCAGAACTGGACACCAGGTGATTTATTGGTCTTTTCAGCAGTCCACAATAACCTAAGAATGCTTCTCCAGCACCCTATTTCAAATGAATTGATTATCTTCTTATCAGTTTTCTTCACTGTCCTGCTTTTACATAAAAATTGGAAATGCAATGGCATGGAAGATTTTTAGTATTTAATGAGGTGCACTGCAGGAGATGGTCTAGTTCTTTCACAGCTGCCCTTCAAAGTCCTAGTCTTCTTCTGCTTGTTCTATTTCTGTGACTACATATGCATAGAACAGGATTATTGTACGGCATTGCTTTCTTCTGTTACTTCTAGAGTAGATATAAGAGAGGTAGCACTGGGAACACTTTGTTGGTGTGCCCTTTCTGTTCAATTACTTACTTTTGTGTAAAATGCAAAGTTTTGTGGGGTGGGAAAACCCTTTTAAGATTATTTGTAGTCTTCTGATTTTTTTAATAAATATTTTATTGTTTACAAAAGGTAAAACATAATTAAATCACCATTCTACTTTAAAAACATGAGCTAAAATACAGATTTACAGATCAGAGGTTTCATTCAAAACTCCAACCCAAAATCTCCTGTGGTGCTGTGGTGGAACATGAACATGAGAACTGGAGTTAACATATTCTATAAGAGGTAACCACTTTTCCTTGAACTGGTTGCAGTTCCTTGTCTCAAAAGTTTTCCTGGCATCGTCTGCAAGCTTCTCCATTAACCATCCTTCCCAGAACTTCGTCCACCATTGATCCATGGGCAGATTACCTGTTTTCCAGTTTCTGGCAATGATTAATCTAGCTATAGCAACTGAAAAGGATATAATTTCTTTATGATGGAGAAATTTATTGTCAAATTGAAATATTGACAAGAGAAGCAATTCCGGGGTGGGTCAAACCTTTTGCTTAATGATGTCTGACATCAATTGAACAATATGTGTCCAGAATTGTTGGACAATTCAGTACTCCAACCACATGTGTAGGTATGTACCTCTTGCCCCACAACCCCTCCAGCACAAAAAAGATGTCTTCCTTGTCATTCGTGCTAGCTGGAGAGGAGTCAGGTACCACCTGTATACCACTTTCAATGTGTTTTCCCATAGGGCAGATGACTTAGACTTATAAGGACATGACCATATATGATGCTATTCTGCATCTGAAATAACCGACTGTATATCCAACTCCCACCCTGTTTTATAAAAAGTACCCCTTCCATAGGAGTTTTCAACCATCCAGTTATACCATGCAGTTATACCATGCAGTCTTCTGATTTTGACTCAGTGACCAGTTCTTTCAGCAGCTTGTTCTTTTGAGATAGAACAGGATTGTATTTTAAAAGCTGCCTTGTGTCATTTTTCAAGTTTTAAAAACATTTCTATGCATAGCTCTTTAAGCAGGTCAAGGCATGTTGTTATGCCATTTCATTATTAATGTCATAGACTTAGGTGTTTTTTTTAAAAAAAACCACACTTCTCTGTTTGTATTTATTTTAAAAGTTATCTTCAGGCTACTTGCATATGTTTCAGATCACAAGCCATTGGTTTGTAGCCAGTGGAAGCTGGTTCTGTCAGTAAAGCTGTGAATCTGTGCCAGTTTTTAGCCACTGTGGACTAGCATTTCCAAGTTAGGACCATCCCAGGTCTAATGCCAGATGGGCTGAAACCTAAATAACTCTCCCATGTCCAAAATGGGTGCAACACCTTGGCTGGCTTAGAAGCTATCCATGGTATATGTAGAACTCTCCTCCATCACCACATTTCAAATGAGTTGATTTTCTACCTACCAGTTTCCTTCACTGTCCAGCTTTCCCAGCCATACATAGACTTATCCTCCATAATAACAACTGCAATCTCTTTAAAAAGTCCTCTTCCTGCTTTACAAATGCTATATATTTTTACCAAGATTATTTTATTCCATTGCCAGTATATATATCAGCATTTTTGTTTATGAAACACTATAGAAATTGGTCATAAATACTTGAGCTAGTTCATGCTATGACCACTGTGTCAGTATCACGAAGACATATGCAGTTTGGCTGCCAAAGTGCTGTTTCAGCAACTAAAATTGCCCGTGAAGTAGATTTTCAAGAATGTTTAGAACAGTTTTTCATCACTTCCATTTTTGGATATGTACTGCACTCTTGTTCTGATCATGTGACATATTTTCCAAAAGAGATGCCAAGCTCAGGCTGGTTATACTTCCCATAATTCAAATATTTGTGCTGTACAAAAGCAGGAGCTACTGAGAAACAAAAATATATACTGTACTGCAAAGCACAACAAAACCCAATCCTGTTTTTAATAAAAATCAAACTTTGAAGATGTTACTTACCTGTTGTTTTCAGTGATAGAAATCTGTCAAGCATAGGGCTGAGAGAGAGAGAGAGAGAGAGATCTAAAGAAAAGCTCAGTTTTATTTTATCCAGACCAGGCCAAAACTGCCACACAAATTACACATCACCCCCATCATCAAAAAGAATCACTGTTATTTATGAAGCACTGCATAAGGCGCAGCACTAAAAGAACCGCCCTATGATTCATTCCTTAAATTGGGTGGTTTTGAAGGTCAGTATTTGGCAACAGACAGCACACACACACAAAGAGTTCTTAAGTATGTTATGAAAGCTGTATTGTTTACTCAGAAGAGTGAAATGTAATATAAGAATACCAGTTGTTCCCTCTTATATTTTCTGGAAAGCACAGGATTTTTTAGTGGCCGGCATGCGTATGCATAGTTTTTGAGCACTACCACATTGCCAAATGATGAGGAAAGTTGTATTGCATTTCCAGTTCTCTGAATATGGCCCGGTACAGATTGGCGCCATGTGCTGGCCTGGGGCTAATTTTAGGACTCAGGAGAGCGGAGCAACTGCACACTCCCGAGCCCTACCATGCTGTCCAGGCACCATCATGGCTCATCCCCTTCCACACGGAGGCATACTCATGGCACAGCATCCAAATGGTGCCACGCTGCATGTATGTCATCAGTGCGCACAAGGGCTCCCATGGCATCCCACGCGCACCCTAAAAAGAACCCGCCGGGAGTAGGTTCTTTTTAAGGCTCCCAGAGGGCATTCTGTTTGATTGTTGCGGCCTCCGTCAGGGGGCAGAAAGGGGTGGCATTTGGCCACCCCTTTCTCCCCGTCTGTCAAGCCCCTATGTTATGTGAATAACATAACATATTCTTGTAATATCTCTGGATATGTTATGTGCCTTCAAGTCATTTCCACTTATGGCGACCCTAAGGCAACTCTATCACAGGGTTTTCTGGGGTCGAGAGTGTGTAACTCACCCAAGGTACGTTTCCAAGGCTGAATGAGGAATCGAACACTGATTTCCAAAGTCTTAGTCCAATGCTCAAACCACTAACCCATGCTGGCTTCCACCTGATTGCAAAAAAGGTAAAAATGCTCTTATTGTTTTGAAGGAGATATTGAATTAACATGGTAGGTTAGCTAATGGCTTTCTACATTCACCCCCTACCACCACACTGATGCCACTGTTTTTGTGGAGCAACTTTCAGAAGCAGCTTTTATATTATAAAGTGATATTAAAAGTTTTATAATATGCAGGGGATTGTGTTTGCACCAATAAACTTGAACAACTGCTTTCAGTGATGGAGTTATTTCCAGCTGAAATATTTTATCAAAGAGATGGCATGAAATGGTTTACGTGATGACTACTTTTCTAATTAACCACTGTTTTTTTCCTAGTTCAAAGGCAAGGTTGCACATTTTACTTCAAAAGGACAGAATTTGGGTGTAAATATCCATGCATATTTTCTTTTCCTTTAAAACTGTGTTAATCACAAAAATAAACAGAAGCAAATATTAGTATAAAACAAACAAGGTTACAAAGGGAAAACTGTAGCACGTTCTTTACTATTGGTGCAAATTAGAAACCTTTGCATACATTTTTCTTTTTCTAACACACCTCAGCAAAAAGATACTCTAGTCATTCCCCCCCCCCCTTTTTTTTTTTGCTTGATGGAATCATAACAGCATAAATCAAACAATCACTCAATCTCATGTACTGTTTCAGTATCATTCACTTTCCTATTGTCAGTTGGATTTTCAGGGTCCATAAGGAAGACTTCTTCTCTGAGTCACCCCAACCTGTAAATTAAACTTTGAATTTTCTTGCTTCAACTTCTACAGAAATTGGCAACACTTCACTTTTCTAAAAATGAAGTTTTCTAATGTTTCCTAGTTTCCTTTTTACATATATAATTGTATGTACCAGGTAAGTACACATAAGATGTAATATCATTGTTGTCTGTGTGCATGCATGCATACATATATTTTGCCTGCTACATGATTAAAAAAATAATGTATTTCAAGATATTGCAAAAGTTTACCTTAACATCTCTGAATAAAAATCCAGTATGTAAGCAATTAGTTTTGCATGTGTAATTTCCATTTAAGAATCCAGATTTTGTCATGTTGGCAGCTTTTGGAGGCGGATGGGCAGGCAGGGACTGCATCTCTTTTGTCTCTTGTTTTAATGATTCGTTACCCAATTTAATGTAGAGAGACCTTGTAGCACCTTTGAGATTAAGTTTATCACACAGGTTTTTCTGAAAGTAAAAAGGAGTGGCTTTTGTCTACATTCTGTTTGGGTTAACACCACTTTAACAACGACATCGTGTGAAAATCAACCTGCTTTTGCATTTGTTTGTTTTTTTCAAATCTAAACTCCAGTTTCTTGCACAGGATTTCTCGTGTGATAAACTCCAAACTGAAAGAAAGAAATGGGCGGCATGAGCTTTCATAGATTTCAGTCTACTTCCTCAGATGTATTTGGTGGAGTGGAAGCCAGGAACAGACATGCTGTATATATGGCATTGGTATGTGGGGATGTATTTGAATTGACATTCTCATATACAAATGGCATGTATAGGTCTGTGCTTTGCTTCCATTCCACCAAATGCACCTGAAGAAATAGACTGATTTCTACATGCTACCAACTTCTTTCTTTCAGTGAAAGGTGCTACAAGATCTCTCTATATACTGATTCTACAGACTAACACGGCTATATCTTTGAATTCTACCCAACTTAATGTCTTATTTACCTACTATCCATAAAACATGCAGGGGTAGTTGTGTTGGCCATTTATAAATTCAAACAAAAATCCACCAAACAGTGATACCTTTATTGGCCAACCTAAATGCAGTGGCTTCTTCATCAGGCAAGATGCTGTTACATACCAAACAAGAAAAAAATTGGAGATGTTAGTAAGATGCCTGCATTTTGTTGTTTCTGTCCTTAGTTAGGATGGTATGGGGAGGGTATTTTTAACAGACTGGCCCCTCCTCTTATGGTCATGGGCAATTAGACAAAGTCCAGGAAATTTAAAGTCCATTTGCCTATTAATCTTTGCTTAAATTAAATGCAAATGGACTTGAAATTTCCTGGACTTTGCCCAATTGCCCCATGGCAGAAGGAGAAGCCTCCCCATACCATCCTAACTAAGGACAGAAACAACAAAATGCAGGCATCTTACTAACATCTCCAATTTCCCCCGTTTGTTATGTAACATCTTGCCTGATGAAGAAGCCAGTGGAGCTTTGAAAGCTTGCAACAAGTATGTTGTGGATTTCGGTTGGCCTATAAAGGGATCACTGTTTGGTGGATTTTTGTTTTTATTTACCTACTGTAAACCTCATGGAGAGTCAGGTTGATGTAGTGGTTTGAGGGCTGGACCGTGGTCCAAAACATACTGCAGAAATCATAAAGAGTTGGAAGGTCCAAACAACAACAACCCTTTCCCCACATTTCTTTTGAACGCCCTCCATTTTGTGGTGCCTTGTCCTCCTCCTTTGAAGTTTATTTATTTTTAAATATTTAATATATATATATATATATATATATAACAAATAAACATTATAAATGTTTATTTATAAATGCTGATGTTTATTTATAAATATTTATAATTAATACAAATTAATAAATGATTAATAACAAATGATCAATAAATAAACAAGCCAACAGAAAATGGATAAATTACAAATATTTATTTATAAATATTTATAAATCTATTTATAATTTTTGAGGTTTATTTATTTATTTATAAATATTTATAATCAATATAAATTGATAAACAATATACTACAAATAAATAAATACATGTAAATATTTATTTATATCTATAAATGCATTTATAAATTTTGAGGTTTATTTATTTATAAATATTTATAAGCAATATAAAATAATAAATAGACAATGTTTATAAATATACCTATTTCCAAATTTTGGGGTTTACTTATTTATAAATATTTATAAGCAATATAAAATAATAAATAAATATTTATAAATTTATTTATTTTAAAATTCTGAGGTTTATTTATATTTATAATTAATATAAATTAATTAAAAATTAACATATATATATTTAATAAGTTTATTTATTCATGTATTTCGAAGTTTATTTATTTATTTCCTCCCCCAGTGTCTCAGACCCTGTAATTGGGTATAAATACTATAAATAAATACTATAAATAAACAAATAAATACAGTAAAATGGTAAACATGTAAACTCCCTCCCAATTAGGCCATAACAAACCTAAAAGGGGGGGGGGAGAACAACCGAGCCTTGTGCTCCTTTCCATTATAAACCCCCCCTCAGGAAAGGCGAGGCCTAGTCGCCCACAGAGAGTCAGCCTTCCTTCCCTCCTTCTTCCATGGCCTCCTCCCTCAACGCTGCCTTGGAGACAGCCATCGCCTTGGTCTCCATCAGGAGGAGGAGGAGGAGGAGGGAAGGCGGGAAAGAGGGCGAGGAGGAATTGGGGATGGATGGTTATTATTATGTCAGCGGAGGAGGAGCGAGGGCCAGAGCAGCAGCAGCAGCAGCAACACAGCAGCATCCAGAGCAGCCATAGCCATAGCCATGCCGGCCTGTGGCCAGGGCAGCCTGAGTGGCCGCAGCAGCGGAGCCGCCCTGGCCTCCCTCCTCCTGACAGGTGGGTCCCTGTCCTCCTCTGTCCCTCAGGGACCGGCCCCAGTCAGAGGGAGACCCCTCGCCGCCCAGATCATGGGGGGGGGGGGGGCTCTATCTCCAGTAATGAAGAATGGGAGGGAACTAGGGACAGGGAGGGAAGCAAGAATGATGGTGGTGGTGATGATGATGATGATGATGATAGTGAAAAATGGGATGGTGGTGGTCTGTGAGGGAAGGAAGAATGATGACAATAATAATAATGATATTCATATTAAAAAAATGGGATGATGGCAGAAGGGAGGGAGTCACTGGTCTGTGAGGGAAGCAAGAAGGGTGATGGTAATGGTGATAATAATAATAATAATGCTGAAAAGTGGGATGGTGGGAGGGAGGGAAAGGAGCAGCTGGTCTGTGGGTGGAGCAAGAATGATAATAATAATAATAATGAGGATTGTAATAATAATAATAATAATAATAATAATGAAAAATGGGAGGGAGGGAGGGAGTCTCTGCTCTGAATAATAATAATAATAGCAATGAAAATGGGATGGTGGTGGCTGGTCTGTGAGGGAAACAAGGATGATAATACAGTAATGATGATGATGATGTTAATGATAATAGTAATTATATTAACAACAACATAGTAATGAAAAATGGGATGCTGGTGGTGGGAGGGAGGGAGGGAAGGAAGGAAGGAAGTGGCTGGTTTGTGAGGGAAGCAATAATAATAATAATAATGATAGTAATCGTAATAGTAACCTTAATGACAACAATAGACACTGAGAAATGGGATGGTGGTAGTAGGAGGGAAGGGAGCAGATGGTCTGTGAGGGAAGCAAGAATGATAATAATGATAGTAATAATAGCAATAATAATCGTAACAACAGTAACAATGAAAATTAGGGTAGAGGGGAGGGAGCGGCTGGTCTTTAAGGGAAGCAATAATAATAATTTCACAGATTCTATATGCTATGTATATAGATTTAGTATAGAGGAATGCATCTTTGACTCAGTACAGTGGAAGAAAGAAAAGTAACATTACTGGCATCCATCTGCTGTATTTCAGGTATGATCTAAAGATGCTGAAGCTGAGAATTAAGGAGAATGCATTTGCATGTTGCAAATGAAACTATTTCCCCCCCCTCCCTCCAATAACAGTATTAAGTTGTGTGTCTTCAGTCACTCTTCCAAAAATAGTGAATTTAAAATGTTTACAATAAAAATTTAAAAACAATTACAAGTCCCACATTATACAACACAACATAAACCATAATCCTCTGTTGAAATTCAGCATTGCTCATATGTCAGTCTACAGCCCAGCATTTCCCCCTCCCCATCCATGCTTATATTGGTACAAGTTGGGGAATATGGCCAGACTGAAGAGTGGCTCTCCTTACCAAAAAAGGAGAACACATCTAAACTCATCTCTTTGATAACTGGAGCATAGGAAATAGTCTTCAGAACAATGAAGTTAAATAACACACAGAGCAATTCCAGAGTGTAGTATACAGTATAAGGAAATGAATTTTCCCAGTGGATGCAGAAACTGGAAACCCACTGAATTATCCCAGGTACAGGAGGATGGAAATCTGTTCTTTGCCTTATCCCAAAGATGAAGAAGATTTGCAGCTTCCTGTATTGCTTTGAGTATATTTATTGTCAGGTAGACAGCTTGCCTTCAAAATGGTGGGGAGAATGTTAAAAATATGCAAGGACTCAAATCAAAAGGGGGTGAGTACGAAATGAGGTTATATATCTTAGGCCCCATACAGACAGGTCAAAATAAAGCTGCTTCGGGTCACTTTGGAAGTATGCTGTTTAAATGATACTTGTGTCTTAAGAGTCCGCAGACCATGCTAAAGCCATGGTCCAGTCCTAAAGACTGGAGTGCAGCTTTGGTGCAGCTTCTGGCCTCTTAGGAAGCATGCATCATTCAAACAGCATACCTCCAAAGTGACTTGAAGCAGCTTTATTTTGGCCTGTCTGTATGGGGCCTTAGTGACTGAATGTTCCTTCAGGTTGTAGCATGATGGGTTGGAAACCATATGGTGATGTTTACCAGGATCACTGGTGGTGGAGGGGCCGAGTCTTTCAATTTGCTTATCTCTTTTAGTGATCTGGGTCCAGCCAAGACTGATATTTCTAGAGCAGGGATGGGAATTATGTTACCCTCCAGATGTTGTCACATTGCAGCTCCCAATGTTTCTCACTATTGGCTCTGCTGATGAGGGCTGCTGGGAACTGTTTAAATATTTGAAAGGATGTCATATTGAAGATGGAGCAAGCCTGTTTAGGGCAATTCAAGTTTCCTAAGGCTTCAGCCTTTATTAAGGAAAGAAAAATATTTGAATATCATAAATATCAAAGTCTAGCCTGTTAGGGTCTAGCTTTAAATCAGCAGAGTACCAGAAAACGTGTCCCTGTCTAACTTGTTTCTCAATGAACTGAGACTGACTCAAAAACTACGTAAGTAGCTTGAAGTTCAAACAAAAGTTTACTAAAGGCTTTAATCTACAGTATATATACATAAAGGCTATATCCTAATCTAGCTAGTGAATAGTTTGGGTAAAAAAAATCTATCCAAATAAAATTGAGAGAGGAGGAAGATGGAAAACCAACAGTTCAATTGAAAATCTTGGAGAGAGAATGTCTGTTAGTCCCAAAAGAGGAGTGACCTAAATCACAAGGTTAGTTTGAATGAGAGAGAGAGAGAGAGAGAGAGAGAGAGAGAGAGAGAGGAGAGTTTGCATTCAGGAAATCCCTGTCTATCGAAGGAGGGGGAAAGAGATGCAAAAATCTTCCAACAGTTTTCTGCTTCTCCAGAGACTAGGACTTGAAGCAATGGGTTCAAACTACAGGAAAAGAGATTTCCACTTTAATAGTTCCAATTTCCTTCCCGAGTTTCCTCTGATCTGAAAAGATGTTTGGAGAGAGGTTGGGATAGCAAACTTAGGGCCAGAACAGATGGACTAGAAACCTCTCCCAGCCTGATGACCGCTGTGAACATGCGGTGCAGCCTCGAGAAACCTCCTCGCTTGACACCAAATACGAGTGGAAAAGGTTCACTCTTTCTGGGGCCTGTTTTGGGCCACCTTAGGCGGCTTCAGGGTACTCCGGGGGCATGCATCATGTAAACTCGATGCCTCTGGAGTGGCTGGAAGCTGCCCCCATCTTCCCCTTGGTTTTGGGCCTTAATAGTAGAATAATGTCCGGGAGGGGGAGGTTCAACAATATGTTTTTAATAGTTAAAGGTCTTCTAGCCATGAATTAGAAATTAAATCAAAAGTGGGACTGCTTCTTATCAGTGTGAACATAACATATACTGAACATCAAAAGCATTTGCATTAAAATAAAAATACCCACAATTTATAGGCATTAAAATCCAAAGTGACTGAGGATATTGTTTAATTTTGTGGGCTTCTTGCTTAACATCAAATCATATTGCAACACTACACTCCAAATGGAAAACCTGCCTTCCTAAAGATAAGAGTAAATGCTCTTTGGAACAGAATGATTAGGAATTTTTGAAATACAAATATAATTTGGTAGTCTTAAGAATTTAAATATGACTAATTTTAATATATGTAGAAAACAAGTTTTGAAAAGCACTCTTGTTAATGTCATGTATAAACTTTGTGAGGCATGTTATGTAGAAAGTACATTCTATAGGCACTTTAGTAAGTGAAATCTGAACTCAAAGCAGTTGGAAAGAACAAATCACCAGAACAGCTAACATAGCAATAGAACTGCTACAATCCACAGAGACAGAGTCAAGATTAGTTTTAAGTAAAATCTGGCCACAAATTCAGAGAAGAAAGCAGTGGTCCACAGACTGGTAGCGATCAATGTATAGTCCTATCCTTAAAAAAGGAGATGAAAAAGACTGCAGCAAGTAGAGAACAATCACACTAATTTCCCACGCAAGCAAAATCATGCTCAAAATTCTGCAGCAAAGACTCCTACTGTATATGAAGTGTGAAATCACTGAGGTGCAATCTGGATTCAGGAAAAGAAGAGGCACTAGGATCATATTGCAAACATATGTTGGATAGTGGCACACACAAGGGAGTTCCAGAAGAAAATCTGCATCTGCTTTGTTGACTGCAGCAAGGTCTTTGACTGCATAGATCATGAAAAACTATGGTCTGCACTTAGAAGAATGGGAGTGCCACAACATCTGATTGCCCTGATGCGTAGCTTGTAATTAGTACAAGAGGCTACCGTCAGAATAGAATATGAAGAAACAGAATGGTTCCTAATCAAAAAAGGGATCAGGCAAGGCTGCATATTATCACTCTATTCAGTTTATATGCAGAAAACATCTTATGCAATGCAGACATGGACTCAGAGGCAGGCGGAGTGAAGAGAGAGGGAAGGAACATTAACATCTAAGATATGCATATAACACAGTGCTACTAGCAGAAACAAAGACCTGGAGTAATTACTGAAGAAGGTCAAGGAGGAAAGTGCCAATGTTGGATTAATGCTGAACAACAACAACAACAACAATAATAATACTGTTGGAAGCCTGTGCCGGAAGAAGCCTTGGCGTGCCAGGAAAAAATAATGGGGCATGCGCCACACCCCGCACCGGGTGCACTAGCCCCATTACATCTAATGGGGCTCGAGCAGGCGTGTTTTTCCCTTACGTGGGGGAGTCTGGAACGGATCCCTCACGTAAGGGAAGGGCACACTAATAATAATAATAACAACCATGGAAGATGTAGAAGAATTCATCGTAGACAATGAGAAAATTGAAATAGTCAAAGAGTTCCCACATCTTGGTTCAAATATTGGTCAGAATAGAGACTGCAGCCAAGAAACCAGAAGACTAGGACTGGGAAGGATTGCTATGAAAGATCTGGACAAGATCACAAAATATAAAAACATAACTCTGAACACTAAAGTAAGGTTCATCCAAGCCATTGTATTCCCCATCGCCTTGTATGGATGCGAGACCAAGACTGTAAAAAAAGCCAATAGGAAGAAAATCAAGTAATTGGAGATGCGGTGCTGAAGAAGAGTACTGAGAATACCATGGATAGCCAAGAAGACAAATAAATGGGTTCTAATACAGATCAAGCTTGAACTCTCCCTGAAACCATGATGACTAAACTGAAGCTGTTGTACTTTAGCCAGATCATGAAGAAAAAATGAATACAGCAATTAGAAAAGGCAGTGATGCTAGGAAAGATGGAAGGTAGCAGACTGCATGCTAAGTGGATAGACTCAGGGAGGATATGGGCCTGAGCAAAGAGGCTGAGGACAGGGAGTCTTGGAGATATGTAATCCACAGGGTCACCATGAGTCAAAGTCAATTTGAAGGCAGTTAACAACAACAACAATAATAAGATTATCAGATATATTTGTTTCTCTTCTCTTTCATTAAGCTACAATGTTTGCTGTCCTGCTTCAGTACAGTTTGTATCTTTGAAAGAATCTGTGGTTAATATGGATGCATACAAATGCACAATTGTCCATACACAAAACCACCCCAAATCCATTTCTTTCTGATCAGTAAGCATGACAAAATTTAAAGCAAGTTTCCAACAATCATCCTCTTTCAACAAAATGTTTAAGCTTGAAACTACTTGTTATAGTTCATTTAACTGTGCTTGAAACACTCAAAATATTTTCAGACATTTTCAGACACACTTCCTGTGTTCGTTCCCTTCTCTATTGCCTTTTGCATCTTATTTAAATAATTAGTTCACATCCAAATGGGGAAACTAGATTAAGTAATGAGAAAATATTTGATTTAATGCTTGAAAGAAGTATAGATGGAGCATGTGAGCAATCCAGAAAATCCGAGTTAATTGAACACGTACCCTGCAACTGTCCCAATTTGGCAGGGAAGCTCCCGATTAATCCTCTGTCATCCCACTTTTTCAGCTGCTTTTAAAATGACCCAGTTACTCTCTCCCCTTCACACTTCCCTCATTTGTCTTCAGCTTCTTTCAGTTGCTGCAGACTGAGTTCACAACCTTGTTGTTCCCTGTAAACTCGGCAAGGCAACCTGCTGCAGCGTCTCCTAGCTTTTGTGTTCTTCCTCAGTAATACCTTTTTCCACCTTGACCACAGTCCGAGGTTACTTTCTCACACATGTCTTGGTTTTCACCTGTAAGATGTTGGAAGGTATGGTTAAGTGCCCTGCATTTTGTCTGTTCACTCCTTTTGCCACTGGGTTTTGCATCTTTTCAATACTTAGTTCACATCTGAACTGGAAAACTGGATTGAGTAGTCAGAAAATATTAGACTTAGTGCTGGAGAGATAGACCATGTGGCGGTAATTCCCAGTCCAGAAAATCATAGTTATTTGGACCAAGGTGGTTATATCTGAACCAAGCCAACAGATCACTGCCCCCCCCCCCCGCTTGACAAAACCTTGCAGAAATATTAAAAGAAAAAAATTGTAAATTACAAATACAGTATATAGAACTAAAATACTGGCAACTGAATCCTTGTTCTACAACATGTTCTTATCTCCATACCAAGTTTTTAATTAAACTCCTGCCTCAGTGGACTTCTCTTGTTTAGAAATTCTGTCCTTGTTCTTCCTATAACATTTTCAACCAGGGGGGAAATGACAAAAATTGATGATAACACTCCTGACATGTAGATATCTGTGAGTTTGATGATTAAATATCGTAATTTTGGAGTATTAGTAAATGTGTACTGTAGTCAATGCCATTCTTTCTTTTGCTTGTTCTTCTGATTGGTGGCCTTTTTCCTCCATGAGGGATTGTTGGCATAGTATTAATTCATTCATACTGCATCTGTTTTATCTTGGAAAGCTTTTTTGTTGTGTTCTGCTGATGGCATAAATGGAACAGTTAAATGGAAGACTAAGCAAGTCATCAGTTATGTTAGCGGCAGCATAAAGGCTGCTGAGAAGACTGGTGAGTTTAGGATATAAATGTTTGGGAATAATCAACCTCCTTTTGCAGCACTATACCCAATGTATTGGATTTGTTCTTGTTATTTTAACAGTAACATCACAAGGAAAAAAAGTGACAGTTATATAATATTCTTACTAAGATTATCCTCGTCCTAATTTTTTGTTTGGTACTAAATTTTGCGTTATCCTTTGTGGATTACTTTGCTCACAATATGTGTAAACCATTGTGATTCCTTGTTACTGGTGTCTATTTAAACTCATTAGCAATCTGTCGAGTGCAATGATAACTTGTTTATAATGATAAACATTGTTTTTGTTGCTCAGCTGTAGAAAGTGGCATAATTTATTTTTTAAATGTTATAATCATTTTGGGGAAAGAAGTAGCAAAATGTTTTGATGCAAAATAATGTTGGGTTGTTTTGTTTTTCCTTCTTTTTACTTATTTACATTTCATCTGTCTTGCTCATATTCAATAAGGCTGCAAACCAAGATAAAATAGTAAAGGCGGAAGGGGGGGGGGAATAGAGGAAGACAATTAACATAAAAGAATCACTCAGGACAGTTACAGATTGCAGGAAGAGAGTACAATCGTTCTAAATATTGAGTATAGTTTCTTACAAGGCTCATAACAGAAGAAAGTATTTACTGAGGAAGGTAGATATTACTTTATGGTTGCCCTGTGGGGAATACCCCAAGGGGAGTTCAAGAATGGATATGTTGGTTGTATTTATTATAGGATATGTTGTTCTTTGGATCAATCTTTGACTACTCTTTTTTGGATGAATGAGCACTTAATTTTTTTACATACCCCACTACCATATGATACGATGAGAGGAGTATGTATATTTTAACATGGTCTGATAAACCTGCATATTGACCATGTCAGTTTGGCTGGGACTATATGACCAAACATTTGAGGTTTCACCATCTCTGAATGAGAGAAGAGAAGGGTTACCATAGTAGGAAACAAGAAATGGCTGGCTTCATTCCACTTATGGCATTCCAGAGTTCTTTACCTGTAGGAGTAGGGTGGCCACTTACATATCACCAAAGAAGATATCAAAGAAGAATGAGAGATCTCAAGGGAAACCTTTCCTCTGGTTCTGCATCCTGATGGTTTTGATTTCCTTGGTCAAGCCTATCCACATACAGCGTAGTCTTCCTCTTTTCCTACTGCTTATCACTTTACCAAATACTGTCATTTTTTCTGATGAATCACATCTCAAGATATGGCCAAAGTGTGACTTGCTCAGTTTGGTCATTTTGGCTTCTAGAGAGAGTTCAGCCAACGTTTAGTCTAGGACCCATTTATTGATAACTGTATTTGCAGAACTCTCTTTCATCATCATATTTCAAATGAACTGTCCTCAGACTGCTTTTCAGATAGGGGGACTGTCTTCTGTCAAAGAGGCCATATGGCCTCCTTAAACTTGACAACTGATAAAGATCACAAGCCTAAGAACTGTAGTGGAGCAGCATTTATGTGTGCTTATGTGGTAGCAGTACTGTCCTTATATACAAGGAAACACTGGAGCTGGAGTGAGACCTGGACTAATCAATGAAATGTTGTTGGATAATTCCTGCTACCTGCTATCTGTGCACAAATGCATGCGAGATATGCACATTCAATTGACCAGCATGTTTGGAGGCTGAAATGTCTCCTAATGTGCTCAAATCTTGATCATACATATGAAGTAGTTTTTAATGTAATCACTTGGCATGATCACAAGAAAGCTCTACTGGCTTGTTAGATGACAATTTTTGCATTTTGAAATTAAATTAGCTTTGATGAGGATGTCAGGGTAGCCTGCGGTGTCCTAAATTTTCAGCATGGCCCAGATAATAAGAAATATGCTTTCCTATCAGTGCCACACTGTGGAAATGGCAAGTAAATCTGTGTTGTTTTGACTAATATGGAAAATTGCATAAGGCCCCACAATTCCACTTAAAAGTGTGACTATTGTGTGCAATGAATAATGTATTTTTCTAAATTTAGACATCACATATTTCTATCTTGAGCCCAATCAGTATATGCATTGACACAGTGAACGGATAATTGAAGAAATTCAGTTGCATATTTCTTAAGACACAAGAAACAGAAAATGCACATTATTTCCCAGCTATGAAAGATTCATTGAAAGCGATAACCTAATTGTACTAATACTTCTTAATGATAATTATCACTTGACAGCAGCTTTTGTTAGTGAACTTTTAGAAGTTAACAGATACTTTGCTTGTCCTTATCTTCCTTTAAGACAAGGATGGTATTACTTAAGAATATATGAAGACCCTCTAATATCTCAGCATTTTAAAAAAGCTTTCAGACTATTGCTCCTGGACTACAGGTCACAGACTAACACTTCTTACAATCAGTTCTGGCCATACAGTGTTTTTGGAATTGTGACCCAAAAAAGAATGTTAAAGATTAAAGCACACTCAGTCTTGATGCAGACTCAGGTTGTACTATGTACATTAAAGATTGCTGTGACATGGATAAAGTGCCTGCTTTCAAAACCAGTATCTCATATCACATTAGTAAAGGGATTTATACAGAATAATATATAGATAGCTGGTTTGACGCCCCACTGAGCTGTGAAACCCACTGGATGACCAAATCACATACTCTCAGCCTCAGAGGATGGCAATAGCAAAACCCCTCTGAAGATACATGACAAGGAAACTTTGTGATAAGGTCTCCTTAAGGTCACCATAAGTCAGAAATGACTTGAAGGCACACAACAACAACAACAACAACAACAACAACAACAGCAACATTATTTCTTTACCTGAACGGAGGCGTTCTGAAAATGGATCCTATGTCTTGCTCTCTGATCAGGTATAGAAAAATATTAATTTTTAATTTTTATTTATTTAGAGAATTTATACCCCGCTCTTCAGCCACAAAGGCTCTCAAAGCAGCTTAGAATTATTATTTTTAATTAGATGTTTCCCTGTCCTCAGGCTTACAATCTAAAAAGACACAATGCAAAAGGAGAAGGGAATGTTGAGGAAGGGGATCGGGTCCAGCAGTTCTTCTCTCCCTCTGTGGCCTGGATGAAGGCAGATGGACTGGAGGGAGGGCTCTGCTTCTTAATCTAAAAATTAATTTAAATATTAAAATTAATCTGTTCCAACCAGGGGTAGGGGAATGTGTTACCCCTCCCCAGTGTCACTGGACTGGAAGCACTGGCTATGTTGGCTACTTCTGATTAAAATTGTATTCCAGCAATATCTGGAGCATCATACAGTTCCCCACTCTCTTTTCTAAACCATGCTAAACCATAGCAGAAGAATAGATATGCCCTGTACAGTCAGCCCTCCATATCCATGGATTTTTTATCCATAGATTCAAGCATCCATGGCTTGAAAATATTTTTAAAATGTATGAATTCCAAAAAGCAAACCATAATATTGTCACTTGATGTAAGGGACACAATTTGACACAATTGTATTTAATGGGACTTAAGTATCCCTTGATTTTGGTATGATGGGTGGTCCTGGAACTAAACTCCAATGGATACCAAGGGTCCACTGTACAAGAGATTATCCCACTCAACTATTAAGGTGCACTCTTGTGTATCAATAATGTTAGCATCCAGAGGCAAGCAGGGAAGACAGTGAGCTGCACATCTCCACTTGATATGCCCATCTTTTAAGTCATTTCTTGGGAGGGGACATGTGCTCCAGTATCCCACTGTTTCAAAACAGATAAATGCTGCTGTCAGATTTGACATCCACAGGGATTAATGCCCACAGAACTCCACTGTGTGCTGGTTTGCCAATCCAGCCAAGAGAAGCCCTTGCTTTGATAGTCACAAAAATTTCACCCTTACTTGCAATTACATCTTGCTTCTGTAACACTGAGAGAAAATATTCCCTTATAGATGGAAGAATTGCAAAATCAGGGAATTTCAGAAACCAAGAAATGTATTTATTGCCACAGATTATAGTAATTTAAATGTTCTTTCATCCAGAAAAAAGTCTCCTTTTGTCATGCTTTTCTGTGTTATTAAATTTTAACAAATTAAGGCTGCATTTCTAAGCATATGTGACTTGGAAGTAAATCCTACTGAAATTATTAGGATTTGCCCCTGAGTAAGCATTGTTACGACAGTCTGTAAGGTGATACGAACCATATCTTCTTTTTATCAAAATATGTAAACTCCCATTCAGCCTCTCATAGAGTGGCATATTTAATTAATGCAATCCAAACTGATAAAGCACTATCATTGCTTCTTCTATCATTGTTAATAAGATAGTACTTTATTCTATTTTATAGTACTTGCCATATATACACAGATAAGCTTTTAGCATATATAAAAAGAAGAAATCACTTGTGTGTGTCTGTGTGTGTATATACATACACTATTTATACTCATGTATAAGTCTAGAAATTTTAGTCCAAAAATTAACCCAAAAAACCTGAGTCAACTTATCCACAAGTTAATGTAAGCACTGTAATTTAACTCTTATTAAAAGGGAACCATCCCTTGGTGAGAGGCAAAAGTGTAATCTGTCCTGAAAGCACTGGACACCCCCCCCCCACTTTCTCATTTATCCAGCTTTCAGTGGGAGTATAAACGGTTATGCCTGCTGGAATTTTGTTAAGTTCTTTGGCATCACTTTCCTTTCCTTCATCTTATAGATCCTTTGTCACATGCTCCTAAATTTCACCTTCGGCTTATACATGGGTCATATAAAAACCCATCATTTTAGCCCTCAATTTAGTGACCTCAATTTATACAAAAGGCCGACTTATAGTTGAGTATATATGGTATGTGCTTAAAGTCACCTTTTGGACTTGATATGCGAAATATTGTTTTCTGGTTTCCTTTTCACATTGCTTTAAATGAGTCTGACTTGTTTCATTTTATGCCTCTTCTCTCTACTGCCTTTCAGTTTACACAATCCTTTCAAAGGTGCAGTCTGATAGGAATGTGTACCCTTCTGCTGGCGTTCTGTTCGTTCATGTTTTGGAGAGGGAGTATTTTAAAGGGGAATTTCCTCCTTATCCAAAGCCTGGTAAGAAATACTTAAAGTTTGAAAAATATATGAACAACATATATAATCCAGATTGATTTTGCAGTGTAAATAGGCATGGAAGAATTCTTGTGCTCGTGTAGCAGAGTGATATGCATGGTAATCCTGTATATATTTACCCCAGAGTAAATCCCACTGAATTCCTTTGCATGCTTACTTCTATTAAATCCATTGGACATACCCTAGCCGGGATATAATTCTAACTGAAGAATAAATCCTAATTTATTCTTTAATACAGCAACGGTGTTTTTTTAGTTCAAATGTCCTTTCTCTTTCTCCACTTTATGTGCATTATGTCTAAATGCAGAAGTGACTCTGCAATGGTAAAACTTTGATGTTGTGTGCTATCAAATAATTTCCATATTATGGTAACCTTTAGGTGAATCTATCATGAAATTTTCTTGGCAAGATTTTTCAGAGGCTGAGAAAGTAGTACTTGCCTAAGGTCACACAATTGGTGACTTTAGGTACCCAGTAGGTACTTAGGCATGAGCTTTGGTAGATATAAATATACTTCTTCAAATGCAGTACTGAGGTCTTTCAGATCTTTGCCCACCCTTTGAAAATTTAGGCCATGGGACATGATTTGCATCTTTTTGTATTCTGTTACACTCTATCCCACAACTGTATAAATATGCTTTATAACTGAGACCTGAACTACTCTACATCTGAAAAAGTGGGTGTATATTCATGAAAGTTCATGCTAAAATAAAAACCAGCTAGTCTTAAAGGTGTTGCTACATTTCTTCCCCCCCTCCTCCTTTTTATGCTGATAGACACTAATACGGTTACTTCTTTGAAAACTAGGAATAAATGATACCAAATCCAGTAAGTTTTACTTCTGAATAAATGGCACAGACTTGTGCATTACTCCTCACTGGAATTTGTGGAGAAGTTTGCAGTATTAAGTTTCAGGACTCTTTTACTGATGGCTGTTGTTCATTAAGGAGACTTGGTAATCACATCATGCTGTTGACTGAAATTATCCAGAAAGCATGCTTTTACTTACTGTGCATAAATTCAGAATTATGGTCATAATACGTTACTGATGAATTGATACATTGCAGTTTGATTTTTTCATTGGCACTGCATCAAGATTAGGGATGGAAGGAATATTCAAAAATATTTTAAAATGGTTGAAAAGCACGTTTCTCATGAAACTGTGATTAGAAAAAACCTGGATTGTCAAAAATCTTCAGATTTATTCTGTGCAAAATTCCCTCTTTGGGTGGAGGGGGGGATGCAGCATTTTTAATACAGCAAGCAGCATTTTCAGAACAGGTGTTTTCTACATAGAAAATGCTGCTTTCTATGCAAAAATACTACATGCAAATTTTTCCTGTTGGGAAGAACATTGCAAAAATTATTTGCTGCTTTCTTAAATAACAAAATTAGTGAATAAGTATATCTCTAATCAAGATAATGTTCTTTTGATGTGGTGAAACTGTATTTTATATTGGATGTCCTGTTTATATAGGTGAGGTAAACAATGATCCTATAACATTTAACACAAACCTAATGGGTTACCCTGATAGACCTGGTTGGCTACGATACATTCAAAGAACACCATATAGTGACGGAGTTCTGTATGGATCACCGACTGTAGAAAATGTGGGCAAACCAACCATCATTGAGGTAGGATCTCTTCAAAATATTTATTTGGAAACTGCAGCAGACTTCTTGATGCAAACATGACATTGTTGGTCACTTTGTGCTGTGTACCACCTACTGTATGATATACTTGAGAATAAGAAAAACACAACTGGTTGTTGAAAGAAATAAGTCAAACAACCATACACAACACTTTCATGTCTTTCTCCTGTCAGGTTTGTATATTTATGAATTAAACAGATACAGTCGGCCGGCCCTCCACATTTGCAACTTTGACTTTGTAGATTTGATTATTCACAGATTTGATTAATATGTTCTCTCTAGGATTATCTAGATTTTTCAGCTCAAGTCTGTGGTTAACATCTACGAGAAGTCGCATTGGAGGACTTAGAGAGGAACTAGAGAGAACATTTCTCTACACATTTGTAGGTCCTACAGCCAAACTATGTGGTCAACATCTGTCAGAGGACCTACAGATTCTTAGAGAGTTATTCTCTCAGGTAAAAAAATTGTGGGCTTTTTTGCAGTTTTCCCACTTTTCACAAAGGTCCTGCACCCCTAACCCAAGCAAATGTGGAGGGCCGACTCTACATATGAAATCTAATGCCACAATAAATCAGTTTATTTAAGAGGGCCTCACCAAGGGACATGCCAGGACTTTAGGACCTTAAAGGTAAAGGTTCCCCCTTGACATGACTGTCTAGTCATGACCGACTGTGGGGGGGGGGGGGGGGGTGCTCATCTCTATTACTAACTAAACCAAGGAAGCCAGTGTTGTCAAAGACAACTCTGTGATCATGTGGCCAGCATGACTGCACAGAATGCTGTTACCTTTCCACTGAAGTGATACCCATTTATCTACTTAAATTTGCATGCTTTCAAACTGCTAGGTTGGCAGAAGTTGGGACTAGTGATGGAAGTTCACTCTGTCACGTAGTGCTTGGGCCTCAAACTGCCAACCTTCCAACCTTATGATTGTCAGAATTGGCTTCTTATCCACTAAACCACTGCATCCCATCATTTCGGACCTTACAGTGACATAATCTCATTCCTTAATCTTATTCCTATTTGTCCAGATAAATTTGATTACAATTCCGATTATCCTCAGGGAACATAGCCACAGCTCTTTCCACCATATTTTAGACAGTTTACTCTGAGTTTGATTATTTAGTCCCATATAAATTAGTCTTGACAAATCTGTCACAATGATTTCTATAAAGCTAAAACATGATTAAATTTGAGTTGCATCAAGTTTTAGTCATTCTTACTGAAATGTATGAGACTTTAGTGGTTATACTCCAAGTAAGACTAGCTCTAGAACAAATCAGTTACATTTAATAAACACACATTTTAAAAGAAGTTGTAACAAAGAAAACAACGACTTTATGAAGCCTAAGCTTTCATAAGGAATAACCTACTTCTCAGATGTTTGAGGTGGGCAGTGAAGCAGTCATAGGCCTGGAACAGAAAAGCCTTTGTGGCGCCTTGTCATGTGTGAGGTCTGGCTGGTGTTTGTGCGTGCATCCTATTAAAAGCAATGACTAGCAGGTACATTCTTATGTGTGTCAGATCGAAAACAAAGATGGTGTACATTTAGAAGTCCCTTTCATTTACACCTTGTAGTGTGTCTTCAAGTTATTTTGGAGCTATGGCGACCCAAAAATGAACATATTGAAGGGTTTTCTTGGCAAGATTTGTTCTGAAGGGGTTTGTCTTTGCTTTTCTCTGGGAGTGAAAGAGTTTGCCCAATGTTAACCAAAGGGTTTCCATAGCTGAGTGAGGATTCAGACCCTGGTCTTCAGAGTCATAGTCCAACATTCAAGCCACTGCACCATGCTGGATCACTAATTTATTCTTGCAGTTCTTACAAGCAAGTATCTGAGACACTTGAAGTGGAATTTTGTGCATGTCTCCTCAGACATTGGTCCCATAGATTACAGTGGGGCTTTCTCCCAGTTAAGTGGATCTAGGATTTCAGGTTCATGCAGTTTCTATATATTGGAGACTGGAGGGGGGGATCAAAAGTTTCACAGAAATAAAAAATGGATTCCTAAAGACAAGCATAAACTTTCATTGAGGAACATGAGAGACACTGCAGACTGAGTCAGCTAGAAAAATCATCAGCAGCAGAACATGTTATAAACCATCCTGGGCATAAAATGCTCTTTGAAAACACTGAAATTCTGGACCATGCCAACAACTATCAGGTCAGAATGTACAGGGAAGCCATTGAAATCCACAAACACCTGGACAACTTCAACAGGAAAGAAGAAACCCTTAAAGTGAACAAAATTTGGCTATCAATCCTGAAAAACAGCAAAAGCAGGAGTCAGCTAATGCAAATGGAAAACCACCCAGGTTCAGGGGTTGTCCCAGCAGACAATGATCACTAATTAAGCATACACTAATCCTCTTTGCATATCCTTCCACCCTGAGGCCTTGCCATCAAAAATAGAACAATACATACTCCTCCCTATCCAGGATCACACAGTGTACATACCTATATACCCCACTCTCTTCCATGCCAGTCATATCTTTTAGACTGTAAACCTGAGGGCAGGGACTGTCTTTATACATAGATGTGAGAGCCTTTTCAGCTAAAAAGATTAGTGCAAATGGTGCTGCCATAGATGTTGCATGTTTGTCTGTCAGAGCTGTAGTTGTAAGACTATGAAACCTAAACACCTGAAATTTGCTATGGGTACTAAGCCATGTTTGGTCTTTGTTTGTGTCTGGGTAACATGTTTTTTCCAAATGTATTAATTAAGTTATTTTGATTTAAATGTGTCCGTGTGTTGAAGCTTGCAGTACTATCTTCATCCATAGGTGGCTGGTGATCCTAACCAGTGCACAGGTTTGCATTCAGTTTAGTCTGAATGTTCCCCTTTTCTGTGGGAAAGCCTCCTTTGAAGGCTCAGAGTTGGCAGACTCATCCTTCAGGCTTTACAGGGCTGTACCATAGCACAGAAACAGAGACTATAGCCAGGATATCAAAAGAAGATTAAGAATGGGGAGTGTGGCTATAAAAGAACTAGAAGAGATCCTAAAATGCAAAGATGTACAACGGAGCACAAAAGTTAGAATCATACAAGCATTTGTATTCTCTATTACCATGTATGGATGTGAGAGCTGGACAATTAAGAAAGAAGAGAGGAGGAAAATCAATTCATTCAAGATGTGGTGCTGGAGAAGAGTACCATGGACAGCCGAAAAGGCAAACAAATGGGTCCTACCGCAAAGCAAGCCAGAAATCTCCCTGGAAGCCAAAATGACAAAACTTACGCTGTCATATTTAGGACACATCATGAGAAGAGAAGACTCATTAGAAAAAAATGCTTGGAAAAGTGGCAGGAAGTAGATAGAGAGGAAGACCACATGCTAGGTAGATGGACTCTATTAAGGAGGACACGAGTATGAATTTGCAGGAACTAAGCAGATCAGTGGAGGGCAGGGAGTCTGGAGATGTCTCATCCACAGGGTCACCATGGGTTGAGATTGATTGGAAGGCAGTTAACAACAAAATAACAACAAACCATAGCAGAAAGTATATCTAGTATTGTTAATAGCTATGCCTTCACTCAGGCAAGGTGGACAGAACATGAAAGATGCTCAACCACCACTCTTGCTTTTCATCCTCTAAAGCTACTTCTTTTTAACAATTTCAAATAACTGGATGTAAGATTTAAGTGTATTTTTTCATGCTCACCTGATGATCTTTGTCAGAAACTCAGTAACAAGTTCTTTTTTTACTTTATTAGATCACTGCATACAACAGGCGTACCTTTGAGACTGCACGACACAATTTGGTTATTAATATAGTACCAGCAGAAGGTATGTTTACAGAACTTGCTCAGCGTTGTAGATTATACAACTGATAAATAATATCATAGATTTAGATTACTACAGCATAATTAAATTCAAAAAGCATGTTGTGATGGAAAAAGAGCATGTAGAGCTGTCTTGTTAATTTCCTTTCATTTGGCTGTTTGTAAGCCACTACTGTTTAAAAGGACTTGGTCTTCATAAAAATTATTTGGAAATGTTAGGATTTGTAACAGCAGCTTACATATAGAAAATGTGTCCTGCCTGTTACTATAAACTGTAGGAGTGCCAAACACTGGGTTATGAGCTCCAGGGTAAATTATATTATATTATATTATATTATATTATATTATATTATATTATATTATATTATATTATAT